>NW_026605346.1:0-30036 GCF_945859685.1 Eupeodes corollae
AAACAAATTTATTTGAAGTCGATATCTCTTTTGGTTCTTGAACTATGGACAACGAAAAAAAACGTCGTACGAACGTACGTACACACGCACGCACAGACATCTTTCTAAAAATCTTTTATTTCGACTCTAGGGACCTTGAAACGTCGAGAAATGTCAAAATTTTCAGTTTGACAAATCGGACCCATTACAATAACTTCCTATGGGAAGTTAAAATCAATTACAAATCTTAACAAAATAAATTGCACGACTGGGTCGCACGAATATAGTTCGATACAACCACTTAAGAGATAACTAGTGTCAAGAAGGTAAGTTTCCGTTATTTTAAAGCCAATTCAACTGAGGAAAACCGGATTAAGTTCAATCAAACCAGGAAGGCCTGTTAGGCCCATATTCGACGAACCAAATTTGTACATGACCAACAAATACTGCAAAGGCAGTAAACACTTTTGGTCATTTGTAAAAACATGCGGAATTCTTTCTCTTCCTCCGTTCCTACACTCGTTGTCAATGACACTCCTTTTGTTAGCTCTTTAGAGAAAGCTTATCTCGTTTCTAGGCAGTTTGCCACCAATGCAACATTGCCAGTGAGTGTTATGACTATGATGTTATTGAGCACGTAAGTGATTCTATGGGACCAATATTTTTTCGCACTCGTTCTGTGGATGGAGTCCAAAAAGATCTTAACATACCCAAATCCGCTGGTCCGGATGGCATCTCCGCTATTGTTCTGAAAAGGCGTTCTTCAACGTAGGTACTGCGTTACCTTTATCATCTGTCCTACTCCTCAGGTCACGTTCCGAGTGGATTGAAACCCGCATTTGTTCAGCCTTTTCTCAAAAAAAGCGAATCTTCCTCTGATTACCGACCGATTGCGATTACGTCCCTTCTTTTCGAGGTCATGGAAACACTGATTAATTATAATCAATAAAATGACCGAGAAAAGGGCTTTTGTAGCAATAGGTCCACTGGTGATCTCATGGTTCATCTCAACGAACAATGGAGCAAATCCTTACATCGCTTTGGAGAAAGTAAGATTATTGCACTTGATATTTCAAAAGCATTTGATAGGGTTTGGCATCAGGCTCCCTTATCAAAAATGCGTTCTTTCTGTTGTCATGAATCCCTTCTTCATTGGATTAGTAATTACCTTTCAAACCGTTCAGTACAAGTAGTATTGGACGGATTCAAGTGTGATAACCAAAAAATAAATGCTGGTGTGCTGCAGAGATCTGTTCTATCTCCTACACTCTTTCTAATTTTTTTAATGATCTTCTGTCTTCAACTTCTAATCCAATACATTGTTTTGCTGACGATAGTACTTTTAGCTTTTCATATTCGTTTTAAGATTCAAACCCCTGTTCTTCGGACGTTTAACTTTAACGTAAAAATATGATAAGCCTATAAAATTCTAACCTAAATAGCATTGCACAATTGGGAATAAAAAACTGCGAGGAAGTTAATGCTTCGAAAACACAACCCCTGGCCATTATCCATAGATGGCACTTGCATCGAGGAGACTGAACATCTCGATATTCTTGGTATGTGTATCACCAACCACCTTTTGTGGAACGATCACATACGCGATGTCGCAAGATGTTTGGGTTTTCTAAGGCGATGCAAGAAGTTATCCTCCCCCCCTGATCTTGCTAATATCGTAAAGAATTATATACGTCCAAAGCTTGAGTATAACTCCCATTTCTGGACTGGTGCAACTCCTGTAACTTACTTAAGCCTCTTAGGCTGTATTGAACGTAGAGCATTTAGATCGAGTCTCTAATAACCTCTTAAGGAGTCCTATGCTGCCTACATTAGGTATTGAAGACCAGTGGCATTATTACATTGCAGCAATCAGAGATGCCGCTTCTGAAGTGTTAGGTTTCATACGGCCACCACAGCGAAACCCCTGGTTTGACAACGAATGCTGCTGCAATGTTGCTGAACCAAATTCCGCTGTAAGGGCGATAGAAACACTCAACCTAGGCGACACAGATCAACATTCCGCCTACCCGACCTCGACGAAGTGAAGATATCTTTATCGATACTGAAGGTCAACAAAGCTGCTTGAGCTGACGGCATCGCTGCTGAACTATTCAAAGCAGCAGGCGATGACTTGGTAGGTAACATGCACCAACTCATCTGGAAAATACGGTCGGAAGAAAGCATGAGTGGAATCTCAACGTAGTATGCCCGATACATAAGAAAGCAGATCCTCTTAATTGCGCCAACTACAGAGGCATCGGGAGCTTCAAATCGATACCCACCATCTCTTCATCGGTTTTAAAGCCGGTTATGACAGCATCCATAGGGAAGAGCTCTACAGAGCAATGTCTAGTTTTGGCATCCCTGTCAAACTTATCCCTTTGTGCAGAATGGCGATGAAGAATGCACGCTGCTCTATCAAGGTCGAAAAAGATCTTACCGATGAATTTGATGTCAAAAAAGGTTTTAGACAAGGTGACGCGCACTGTCATGTGACTTCTTCAACATCGTTCTGGAAAGAAGTGTGCAAAACTCAACCTTCAACACTAGAGGCACAATCTTCCAAAGGTTCATCCAATTACTCGGATACGCAGATGATATTGACATAATTGGAAAATCAAACCGTGGAGCGTTTTTGAGCATTGCGACGGAAGCGAAGAAGATGGGTTTAGTGGTCAATGAGGCAAGACAAAGTATATGTTGTCATCCAAAGAGGACAGTGAACAACGACGTCTTGGGCAAGACGTCACCATGGACAGCTATAACTTTTAGGTAGTTAAGAACTTTGTCTACCTAGGCACCGCTATTAACAGAGACAATGACACCAGCGCTGAAAACAATCGAAGAATAACTCTTGCAAATTGCTGATTCTTTGACTTAGAAGGCAATTGAGAAGTAAAGTCCTCTCTCGAGCATGTAAAATCACCATCAATAAGACACTCATCATCCCGGTTCTCATTTATCGCGCTGAGGCCTGCAATCCGTCAAAGAAAGATGAGAGCGTCTTAGGATGCTTCGAGAGAAAAATGTTTCGGGGGTACGCATAAACGGAGAATGGAGGAGAAGATATAACGACGAATTGTACGGGCTGTACAGCGACAGAGACCTAGTTAGCAGAATTAAAGTCCAACGGCTTAGATGGCTAGGTCATGTAGAGCGAATGGACATCAACGCTCCAGCCTGGAAGGTCTTCGAATCCAATCCCGAGGGACGCACCCAGGTGGGAGAGGACCTCAACCAACTTGGCGTGCGAAACTGGAGACAGCTAGCTAGTGACCGAGCTGGCTGGAGACGCATGTTGGTTGAGGCCCAGGTCCGCCCCGGACTGTAGCGCCACCTTAAGTAAGTAAGTAATGCTCCGGCCCGAAAAGTCTTCGAATCCACACCCACAGCACAGCACAGTAGAAAAAAAATCGGATCAGTTGGCACGCACAAGTTGAAAGTGACCTAATCCAACTTGGAGTGCGCAACTGGAGACATCAAGCTATGGGCGGAGTTAAATGGAGAAGTTTGTTTGGTGAAGCCCCAGTTCATACAGGACTGTAGCGAAACCTTAAGTAGGTACGTAGAATAAATTAATTAAATGACATAAAATGTTAGATTCAATGTTTAATAACTTTTTGAAATATTTTATTGAATAAGTTCAATTATCTAACTCGTCCACAATTAAAACTTCCAAGGAATTCATATCTCACGATACAAAGTAATTATACGTCCAAGTGTACCTAAAATGGTTTTATTGTTATGTCGAGGTACTCATAAGTTGATTTAAGCCCGTAAATTATTATTTTAAATCGACTGACATTAATATAAAGACCTCCAAGGCCCAGTTTTTCGGTCAATTAAGGGCTCAAGATGTAATACAAGTAATGACCTAAAATTTATTTAAAATTTTAAAAATTCAAGAGCCTTATTTTGAAAAATCCATTCTCTAAATCAATCGGATTTGAAAACAAAATCAATGACTTATTCAGCTACATATTTTATCCCAGCTAAAAAACGTAAGCTGCGAAAAAAGAACAACAATAAAAAAGTACCAAAATACCTCTATGAGCATATAGGCATTTTTCTATCTATGTATCTTTACCAGTTTCAGAACCAGACAAAGCAACAAATCTCAAAAAGAAAAAAATCTTTTTGTTCACCTAAGTGTAGGACCTAATCATGATAAATGACAAGAAATTACCCGTGTCAATGATTTCGGAATTCTCGGTCAAAAAGTTCGAAGGTCCTTTGTTCTGCGTTAAGCACGCGACCGCCATTGGTTCCCTGTTTAAAAAATATATTCCTACCTTTCTATAACCGACAAAAAAAAGCACCTTTCTTAAAAAAAAAAAAACATTAGAAGAGCTTCACCCCAAAAATAGGGACTTAAATTTATTTCCTCGGCAAATCAAATCTGTAAATCAAGGCGGATAAGTACGTTACATTTTTTAGCTGCTGCGCTTCAAACCATTCATTTTGTTCCCCGTATCTATCACATAACACAAATCCTTATTTAACTGTGTGTCACTCTTGTGTAGCGAGAACGGCATTTTATGAACCGGAACTAATGGCGACGATTCCTTAAAAACTCCATATCACCTCCGCTTCAAACCTGGCCCTGCCCCAACCAGCCACCCCCTCTGAGGCATGCCATCGGCATCGCCACCTCCCTCGATGGTTACAACTAAACAATAGAAATAAATTGAGAAGTCGACTTCTTTTGTAATCAACGGTATATACTGTATAAGGATGTCAGCAAATGGCATGGGACCTCTATGCGATGATAGCGCGGTGTCGTCGTCGGTAGCAGTCGAGAGGTGGCGGTGGGTGGCAGAAGCGCCGAGATGCATTAAATTTTTGTTGTTTAATTTTTAAACGAACTGTAAAAGAAGAAGTAATTTTCATTTAGACATAGAAACAAAAAAATGGAAATAATTTCGTTCGTTTTCGAATAATAAATTGGACAGCCTGTTCGGAAAAAGGACGAAAAACGGAAGAGAAGCGGCGAAGTATGGAAGATGGAAAATCGCAACACAGCAGCCAGCGCCCCATCACCAAAAGGATCTCAAATTCATGTTGAGTGAAAAAATACTGTAAAAAGCAGAACAACAATTGACATCACTTAAATTGACTTTCGTAAATAATTTTGAATTTCTTTCGTTTCGTTTTTCTTGTCACCAAAAACGAAACAACAACAACAACAAAATATATGTACATCAAGGACATAGAAAATACATATTCGTTGGTATGAATAGAAACAAAGAAACAGAAATACATAGCAAAGGAATAAAAAAGAATAAAAATTAAGTGACATTGTCCTGGAGAAGACGTCTTAATGGAAAATGTATTTAAATTGAATTGGAATTGCCCCGGCCTGGCCTGAAATTGCTTGGAATTCCATTTTGGTGTCGTCGACTTTTATTTCAAATAAAAAAACAATGTATTCCACAGGATATCTGCTTCTTCATACATATCTATAGGCATAGGGAGTTGTAAGGATGTTTTGTTTTCTTCTGATTTTCAAATCAATAGAAGGTGTTTCTTTTTTTTCTTTATTGATTTATGTTTTAATTGAAATAATTGAATAAATCCTTGGAATAGGCATGTACTCATTTTCTTGTCAGCATCAACATATCTTAAGGGAAGTTTATTGTAGTTAACATTTTCCTGGGTAAATTGAAGGGTGGTTAAAGGAGTCATTATACATAATGACTATAAACTCACTCAAAATTTAGATTGATTTTTTCGATTCTTATTATTGTTGGCCAAAGTGGAGGGAAATAAATTGAGGATTAGGGTTTTAAGGGTACACTCGATCCGTTTTGAAAACCAATAGAACACAATTCAGCTTCTGCAGTTGAAATAATGGTAATCTTTCTTTTTTTTATTTTATAGAATTCGATTGAAATTTAATGTATTCGATTTCGATTAGGAGAAGGCTTACCATAATTTTGAAAAAGGACAATAAAATATATTTTATTTCTTAAAGAGACTTAAATTCTCCTATTGAAAAATACTTAACGATTTTAGATGAAGTAATAGAGAAGTATTTGATGGAGTTTCAAAATCATGTATGGGGTGATTTTGATGTTTTTTATAGATAGATTTAAAATTAATTTAAACATCTCAATTTTGCTGATTTAAATTGATTCTTGAAAACAAATGATATTTTAATTGGCAATAAAATAAGTTGTGTTTTAAAATTACTTAAGTTTCTCTTACGTCGTGGTCGTTTTAAACAAAAATGATAGTCATTAATTTCTGAAAAATAATCGAATGAATAAAAAATGTGTTTGGTTGCAGGATTTTGCAAGAAGTAAAGTTTCATTTTACTTTTTTTTTGAGGACATATGTATCTTAAGGAAAGAAAACAGTTTAAGCCATTTATTTATATTTTTAAGCTATGGAAACTAGCAGCATCACATTTTTACTTTTAAAACATTGTTATATTTAAAAATATTATCAATACTTAATTTGTAAGTTTAATAGTATTTGCCAAATTTCTTGGGGCTAACAAAACTCAAAGTATTTATTTATTAAGAACTATTTTAAACTTCCCGTAGGAAGTTATTGTAATGGGTCTGACTTGTCAAATTGAAAGTTTTGACATTTCTCGAAGTTTCAAGGTCCCTAGCCTTGAAATAAAAGATTTTTAGAAAGATGTCCGTGTATGCGGAGTACATACATTCGCGACGTTTTTTTCGTGGTCCATAGCTCAAGAACCACAAGAGATATCGATTTCAAATAAATTTTGTTATACAGATAATATGGCAGAAAGATGCAGTAAGCGATCTCAAGCGGTTGGTTTTTTACTACGATATTAAAATTGCCCTGGGCGATTTTAATGCCAAGCTAGGAAGGGAAGACATCTTTGGTGGAATAATCGGGAAGAACAGCCTGCACGACAATACTTCCGATAACGGACTCAGGCTCATAGAATTTGCTGCGGGGCGAAACGTTATGGTAGCCAGTACGCGTTCTCCACACCTCAACATCCACAAAGGAACTTAGACATCTCCAGATCAATCTACCATTAACGAGATTGACCATATTGCGATCAAAGCCAGACACGCTTCCAGCCTCATGGATGTCCGAATTTTCCGGATTTCCAGACCCAAGGCAAAACAGGGAGGTGCTGGGAGGAGGTACAACGTCTAACGGCCACAATCGCCAGAGATCACCAAATCCTTTTCCGACCGAGTTACAAGTAACCTCTCTCCAAGTTCTCTGCCGCCAACACGATGTATCGAAAACCAGTGGCAACATTGCCAAGATGCAATCAGAGAAGCCGCCTCTGATGTGCTGGGTTTCAAACAACCACTAACAAGGAATCCCTGGTTTGATTAAGAATTTCGGCAGTCAAATGCAGCCAAACAACAGGCACGCAAAGCGGTGCTGCATAAAAGGACGAGAGCTGCTCATGAGCTCTATGAGCAGAATAGGCAAGAGGAACGCTGACTTCTCAGAACGAAAAAGAGAGGGCATGAGAAGCGTGCGGTCGAAGATGTTGAGAGGTTTGAAAGCAGGAATGAAGTTTGAAAGTTTTATGAACAGGTGAAACGAAATTCAAAGGTACATAAATCTAGAACCGAAGGCTGCAAAGAACCTAGAACCGAAGGCTGCAAAGATGAAAGAGGAAGTGAGGTCAAAGCTGAGGATATGGAAGGACCGCTTCTGCAGACTCTATAACGACTACGATGAATTGAATTCTGCTGTCAGGCAGAATGATCCATTCAACATAGACGACGATAGCCAACAATCCCGTTCTCCCGACTAAGACGAAGTAAAGATTGCCATATCTAAGGTGAAGTCTATTAAAGCTGCTGGAGCGGATGGCTAGAATGCCGAGCTCTTTAAAGCTGCTGGAGTTAAATTGGTTAGGAGCATGCATCAAGTTATCTGTTGGTATAAGGGGATCCTCTAAACTGCACCAGCTATAGAGGAATCAGTCTACTTAACATCGCCTATAAAATCTTCTCTGCTGTAATATGTGAACGTCTAAAGCCCATCGTCAACAACCTGATAGGTCCTTATCAGTGTGGTTTTAGAGTAGGAAAGTCCACAGTTGATCAAATATTCACATTAATAATAATCTCCAGGGACGAGCTGTATTGAGCCATGTCTAGTTTTGGCATTCTTGGCAAACTTGTACGTTTGTGAAGGATGACCAAAGAGAATCCACGCTGCTTCATAAAGGTTGGAAACAACTTAACAGAACCTTTCGATGTCAAAAAAGGTTTTAGACAAGGTGATGCGCTGTCATGTGATTTTTTTAACATCGTGCTTGAAAGAATAGTGCAGAGCTAACACGTCAACACTCTCTTTTAAAAGTCTGTCCATTAACTAGCCTATGCTGAAAATATTGACATAATCGGAAGAACTCAGCGTAATGTCAATGGGGCTATTGTGAGTATTGAGGCAGAGGACAAAACAAAGATCATGATGTCGTCAAGAAAGGACAAACAAAACCGTTGTCTTGGTGAAACGTCACAATCGACAGACGTAACTTTGAGGTAGTCAAGGACTTTGTCAACCTAGGCTCCGTTGTAAACGCAAAAAACAACCCCAGCGCTGAGATCAAACGCAGAATAACTCTTGCTAACCGCTGTTTCTTTCTACTAAGAAAGCAATTGAGTGGTAAAGTCCTCTCTCGAGGGACCAAAGTGTTGCTATATAAGACCCTTATCATCCCCGTCCTTCTATAAGGTGCAGAAGCATGGACCATGACAAAAGCGGATGAAAGCACCTTGGGTCGCTTCGAGAGAAAAGTTCTTCGTGTGATCTACGGTCCCGTATGCATCGAAGGGGAGTGGCGGAGAAGATTGAATGACGAGCTGTACGGGCTGTACAGCGACGTAGACTTAGCCAGAAGGGTAAAAGTCCAACGACTAAGATGGCTGGGTCACGTAGAGCGAAGGAAAACCAATGCACCGGCCCGGAAAGTATTCGAATCCACACCCACAGGACAGCGCAGTATAGGAAGACAGCGGATCAGGTGGCGAAGTGGAAGGTGATCTCACCCAACTTGGAGCGCAAAACTGGAGACATCTAGCTAGGAACTGAGCTAGACGGAGAAGTTTGTTGGGTGAGGCCCTAGTTCACACAGGACTGTAGCGCCACCTTAAGTAAGTAAGCAATCCATACATTCCAATCCTAACATCATGCATAAAATATAAGATCATATCACTCAATTCGTCTAGTTTGGCATATTGCGGCAACATTAATGCAACTGCAAGGCATCAATAAAAATCCTTTGATACAGTTTAACCACTTCCAGTTCTTATTTGTAAAAGGTAAAAGGTGCAGAAACTCAAAATCCAGTAAATTTTTCAAAAATTGGGAAAACCTTTTGAAAGTAATGTCCTTTTATTTAGATAAGTATTATAAAATTAAAGATGTCAATAACATTTCATATTATTTCAACCAATTTTATAAAGAATATTTACTTCCATGATGGAAGATTAGAACGAATCCACCAAATAAGAATTTTACGAGCTCCTTGCACAAAACCAATGAGCAATGCCTCAAAAACGATCCGAAGATATTGCTGTTGGTAGATTTGCCTGAATAGGTTAATGTTTACTAGGTCAATTGAAAGACTTCACAACATTACGTCTGAAAACGACTTAGGCCTTTCGACCTCAATAAATTCATCTGGTTGATGATCAGGAGTTTCACCAAATAAAATTCTGGATAAGCTGATTCACATGATAAGAATGATGTTGAAGAATGCTCACTGCTCCGTCAATATTGGCAGAAACTCAACAGATATCCTAAAAAACACCACAGGATTACGAAAAGGGAACAACGTCACGTTTTCATGCTGCTATTTCAATATTGTCCTTAGAAAAGTAACGCAAAACTTAGCGGCCACACAAATTGCAACATCGATACAAAATCCACACAATATCTCCGATAGATAGACATTATAAAAGAACCCAACGAGCAGTTAAGTGTGCCTTTTCCAACATCGATTCTGATGCGAACAAAATGGGTCTTGTGATAAAGTGAATTTTCCATTAAAGGCTTGGTCAGAAAATGAATATCAATAGGCAAAACTTAAGATTTGGTCAAATGATATCAGTCCTAAACCAAACGTAAAATAACTCTTGCTTATCGCCATTTCTTGGGACTAAGTAGCAAATGAGAAATAAGTGGAACCACAATGGAGAAGTTGTACGAAACCCTCATCACAAGCAACGGTTTCAATGCATGGTTGATAAAGATTCTATTGGAATGTACAGAAGCTCTGTACACTGATTTGTGCTAACTGTCAAAATAACACCTACTGGAGACGATACAACCCTGAACTGTACGAGCTTCTTGTCATTGTTAAAGAACTGCGGGAATGATGGGTATGGAATGTTGACCGAATAAGCCAGGGGGAATAAGAAGCAGAGGCTGACCACATAACATAAGTTCAGGCCTTTGCACGCCGGATTGGTATTCAAAACTGGTGAAAGCAAGCTAAATATTAAGTAAGCTGGCAGAATCTATTAGGTACTTGAGGCCCAGGAGACCCCCGCGCTGTAGGGTCAGCCAAAGTATAGTAATATTTTGTGGTTTAGTAGACAAAAACATTCAATCCAATTTTTTGATATTATATTTTCAAATTTCCAACTGAATAAAAGAAAAAAAACTGCAATCATTTCTGAAAAATCTGTTTTTTCATGAAAGTATTTAAGAAACAAACTTTTTGTAGAAACAAGGTTCACAAAGAAACTTTCAGATATGTGGTTTTTTAATCCTTATTCTTTCATACTTTATCGGCTTACATTAAAGATCTTTTTACTCATTTTGAAGGAAATAAAAATTTAATGGTAGCCATTAAGTTTTAAGCACAATGATAAATTGTTTCTTCTATTTCCGTAGAAAAACAAGACCTTACCACTTCTATTCCTTCCAAGCCCAAATTAATATCGATATAAGTCTGATCTCTCTTCGATAAAATGAATAAATTTTGACCAAGAATCAATTTTAAATCCTTTTTTCTCTCTTAAACTCTTGTGATAAAATTCATTGGAACTAATTTATCTTCGATACTGTTTCCTGGAAAATGTTCAAAACATATCAATTAGGTTTGCTGAATATTTTAAAGACTTAAAGTCCTCTCTTTTGATTTGTTTATGTATCATCATTGTATACGTTTAATGCACGTGCATTAAATGTATGTGTCAGTAAAAAACATTTAGATTACAACAGAATAATATCCCAACATCATCATCATCATTTCCTGGGATATATATGCAAATGAATTTTCGAACATTTAAAATTCTTTCGAAAAAGAGGGAGTAATACCATCAATAGCGACTTCGACGCCACCACCCGCTGTCTTTTGTTAAAATTGAATACAATTTCACTTACATATTATATTATGGTGACATATGAAAGGATATTATGTAATGTAAGCCTTTTATGTGATTTATGTACACACTACATAAACACATACACAAACACTCTGTATCAGATCCTTTTTCTTCTTAAGTGATGCGCTGTAAGTACCTTTCTACTATTTTTTATTCATTATTTGATACTTATTCGATTTTATCGTTATTTTCATCATATACTCTTCCACATTCATTGTGTTGAGAATTTGATACATGAAGATGGAAGGAAAATCGATGAATTACATGTCATTATGATGATGATGAAAATTGTAGAGAAAAGAAAAAACATACTGTTAGAATTTTCTTTGACTTATTGGAAGGGGGTTTGATTTTTTTTTCAATATTAAATTAAATTTTTCTTCAATATTAAATTAAATAAGTTCAAGTTTCAGAATTCTTAACTATGGTTTAATAAATCTGTCAATAAATTTAAAGGAGTAAATGTACACGAGTAAGATTACAGAGTCCTTGTTGCTCTTAATCTTATATTCTTATCTCTATCGTATATATTTCTCAAAATTCAACTAAACCTTTGAGCTGATAAATAGCTACAACACTCTTAAAGGACCTTCGTCCCACACACACATTTTATATCCATATACCTCTTTGAATATCCTAAACTAAACTTATCAGTCCACTTGATTCAATTCGAATCGAGTAGAGTCAAATTAAAGCCCATAATCCCCGTCCATTAATCGAATCGAAAACCCCCAAAATGCCTCAGGTGGGTCAAAAGCCCGTAAATCAAAGCTAAACAAAATAAATCAGCGATTAATTTAATGCCTTTCCGCCATCGGCTAACATGTCATCCCTTTGAAAACAAAACAAATACGAGTATTAACAATATAAAGCCTTCTTTTTCCTAAAGGCATCCTGTGTGTGTCCTGTCCTATGCAGAATCGAAAAGAAAATCTTAAACCAAAGGACCTATAAATACATAAATAGGTACAACTGCAAAATATCCTTTTTATTTATCATTTGATGTTGTATTTGCATACATACAGATATAAATAAGTATGAGTAGTTGGCAAGGAGTCTTAAAGATATAATTACGTGTATCCTCTAATTCCTTATTTATGATGAATTTCATTATACGTTATCCCTGAGATTTTATGGTAATGTTTGTTAAATCCCCGTATTTGAATTTTCTTTGGCTATGAAAGCACTGCCGTTACCGCTACGCTCCTATTGCCATTCCGCGCGCCTCCGCTGTGTAATTATTTATTTGATGCTCAGGATGATGTCGCCAGATCCGATGCAATGTCAAGGATCAGAAACCGGAAAAATGTCTTCTTCTTTTTCCTTTCGTCCTTTTTTAGTCGAGTGGGTTGTGTGGTTGGAAAGAAAAGAGTGGATGGGGGTGGGTTAGAAGATTTAGTGTTGCAACTCAGGGGTGGATGGATTGTGTAATTCGTAATCTGGTAAAAAGTCTCATGAATAATCGTTCCGTGGCATCTTAGGAGTTAAGATGATAAATTGTTTCGTAGCATTTTTTTTGTTGAGTAAAAGTGTTTTCTTTTTTCCTACTTCAAGCTTCTGCTACACCTAAACCTTTCCTTACCATTATCCTTCTTTGAAGAAAATTCAAAGCTCAAAAATATTGTTGTTTTGTTGGCTGGATGTTCCTTTAAGGATAATGTGATGGACAATGAATAAATGGGCAGGAGGTAGGTATAAACCATCAGTAGTAATCTCTTAGACAAGAAAGATATAGTGAAAGAGTGAGAGAGAGGAAGTGTGATAGAAGAAAGACTTTAAGCAAAAAGTACATCAAAGTCAAAGAATGTCCTTTCGACCATCAAAAAATAAAACAGAACAGAAGAAACATCCCAAAAAAGACTAAACCTATATCTGAATATGACGGTCACAGAGAAAGGAAGAACCAAAACGAAACGAAAGATGATGATTTTCTCTGTTTTAGACTGCAGAAGCTAGGGTAAA
This sequence comes from Eupeodes corollae, assembly GCF_945859685.1. NCBI lineage: Eukaryota > Metazoa > Arthropoda > Insecta > Diptera > Syrphidae > Eupeodes > Eupeodes corollae. Next base: position 13,293 of record NW_026605346.1, read on the forward strand.
AGTTGCAAAAGTGTCTTCTTCATCTACTTCAGCAGACAAGGATTAAATCAGCAAGAAGTTTTCATAGCAAAAGATGGCACTAAAGGTTAGAAAAGTAAAGTCAGTTAAGAAAGGTTTTTTTTTTTATCTATATAAATGTACATACTTATACATATAAAAATAAGTATATATGTAAAAGGATAAGTGGAACAGAGAGAAAATTTACGACACAAAATTTTAAGAAGCAAAGATTTGTTTCAATTTTTTTTTCTTCAAATTTTCAATTTTTATTTTGTTGCTTTACGTCCTTACAGAAAGGATTCCTAGTTGTAATACATACACAAACACACTTACACGTTCTTATAAACAGAAAGGATTGCGTATTTATGTATAGATATGTGTATAGACGTAGAAGGATGAATGAATCTCGTAGGGAATAAATTGTGAGTGCTTCTGAGATTAATTGCGTTGCAGGAACAATTAAAATGAGATCAGTCTTATAAGACTGTTTTTTCCTTTCTTAAAGCAATTTTATAAAACTTTTTCTTCGTCATCATTTAGAAGAATGAAAGTTATGTGAATGTTGTCTTGGGAATTTTATGGTAGGTAGTTTATGATGGGTATGTTTTTGATACTTCGAGTGTCATTCACAATAGAGGAGATTGTTGATTTGGGGATGTGTATTTCTATGAAACTAACTTACGTGATGATTTCGTGAAGAAAATGATGGAAAATTAATTAGAATGAAAACATTTTAGTAAGTTGCGTCTTTAACAAAACAAAGAATCTAAAATTCCAAAAATATTATATTTTAACACACATTTGTTTAAAATAAACTCTTTTTATTAACAGAAAAAATTAATACATTTTTTGTTGCTCTTTGAAAATTTTTTTTAAAAAGAGTTTAAAAAGAATTCAAAAAAATGCAGCCAAAAAATCAACTTTAAGCTGATTTTTCAAGTTATATTCGAAATTTTAAGACAGTAAAATATTATTTTTGGTAGAACAGTTTTATGTAAGAAAAACTGTCTTTAAATATTATAAAATATTAGGAGCAATATTTTTGTGAGATGGAAAAACTTCCTTTACTTCAAAAATTCCAGCCAAAATTTGGTTTTTAGAACTTTTCATTCTTTTTTGTTTGAGGTTTTTAATTTAATACATTTTGTAATAAAAAAGTAGAACTTCTTTTAAGTCTTATTAGTTTTTGTAAAAAAATTTATCTGATGTAGAAGATACAATTTTGGATGAATGTTGAAAACGAGTTTAACGAAAAAAATTTAATGACCCAGAGATTCCAAAATTAAATTTGTAGAAGTCATTTTTTTTCATGTATCATTCATTGATACGATGTTATCGCTGAATAGGGTTTTTGGTTTGTTTCTTGGGTATCATACTTTAATTACACGTAAAAACAAAATAAAAAGAAAAAATAACTAAGGAATGTTGATCCTATTTATTTTGATTAAGAGGCCGTTAAATTATGTTTTAAAATGATTTCGTATATTTCTTTCTTTTCAAGAAATAAGCAATGGACATTTGTTTATGTGTACATACAGTTCAAGGCTAATTGAAAGAATAGATATGAAGGCGGAATGTTCATTTTACATAAAATCTCAGGAGTTTTTCCACAATCTCAATTTTTTTGCTGCCCACTTGGGCTGCGTGAAACAGGATTGATTGGGATACTGCTTCGAAAACTTTATATTTACTGCTATACGTAATGTTTTTGTTGTTGAAACATTCTTTCCATGCCAAGTTAATTGCGGTTTTAGCCTTAAGAGGTTTTTCGTTGAGGTGTTTTTCCATACTTAAGTTTTGGGTAAAATATACTCCTAAGTATTTGTATTCTTTCAATCTTTTTATGTTTTCATTGTTGAAGTACCATTTCTCACTTGATATCCGATTTATTCAGGTTCACTACAAAGCTCCATTGTCTACAGTTCTCCGTGAGTTGCTGTGAGTTTGCCGTCAAGACTATACGAGTATCATCCGCGAAGAGTAAGGCTTTAATGACCTCTCCAGCATGTATAACACCTCCTGGTAATGCGTCAGTGATGTCATTTATAAATAGTGCGAACAAGCTGAGACAGCTCTGTCTTACTCCCGACTGCGTCTGAAACCAATCAAATACCTGCTTTCCATTCCATACCGCTGCTCTCGTGTCTGCGAACAAGTTCTGAATAACTCTTTCAAACTTAAACGACATCCCGGATCCAAACTACTTGAACATCAATGCGTTTCAATCAAATGAGTCAAATAGCTTTAAGATCCACAAAAAAAGTGTATAGCTTTTTATTTTTTTCCAAAAACGATTCAGCAATAATCCTTAAAATGAATATATGATCGATGGTTGAGTAACCCGACCTGAATCAGGCTTGAGACTCACATAATATATTATTCGATTCTATCCACGTGTTCAGCCGCTTTAGTAGAATCATAGTAAAGTAAAGTCCATAGGTTTTTTCTCAAAACCAACCTCTGTCTATCAACTCCTACTCTCACCTCCCCGCGGTGAACATCGGGTTCCTAGTACCTCAACTGGAGATTGGGTTCCAACCCCAGTGGAAAGTTGTTGGGGGCAGCAAACGAGAGAGGTGTTTCCACTAAGGCACCTCTCCTTATCAAGGAGGCAGCGAACGAACTCTCGAGATGGAATCAACGGTTCCAGTAAGGTTAAACTACTTAGTGAACACCTTATAGGGCTTCTTCGGCATATTCGAAGCCCAGGCCTGAAAGGAGCTGTTTATCCGGCTCCCCTTCCTTGGAGTTATACTAAGGATCTGGCCCTACAGGTTGAGGGTTGTGCCGTCGGGGTGACTTCCTGGCCACGTAAAAAATACCTTTAGTTGCGAAGCACCAACAAGCCTCGGTTAATGACGGATTCACTGTTGACAACCCACGCAAACGAAATAAGGACAACGAACTTCGGATATGTACGTGGAATGTTAGGTCCCTTAACAGACTATCCACAAGGGGAAATGGAAATCTCCTGATCAATCAACTGTCAATCAGATTGACCACATTGCGATCGACGCACGAAACTTCTCCAGTATACAGGATATCTGATTATTACGAAAGGCCAACATTGACTCGGACCACTACCTGGTTGTAGCCCAGGTACGACTAGGGTAGGTCGTCAACAACCTGATTGGTCCTTATCAGTGTAGCGTCAGACCAGGAAAATCCACTATCGACCAAATATTCACATTACGGATGATCTTGGAAAAAATCCAGGAACTTCAAATCGATACCCACCATCTCTTTATCGATTTCAGCCGCGTAATGTCTAGTGTTGGCATCCCTGTCAAACTTTTCTGTTTGTGCAGAATGACGATGGAGAATGCACGCTGCTCTATCAAGGTCGGAAAAGATCTCTCCGATGCATTTGATGTCAAAAAAGGTTTTAGACAAGGCGATGCATTGTCAGGCGACTTCTTCAACATCGTTCTGGAAAGAATTGTGCAAAACTCAACCGTCAACACTAGAGACACAATCTTCCAAAGGTCCATCCAATTACCCGGATACGCAGATGATATTGACATAATTGGAAGATCAAAGCGTGATGTCAGTGGAGCGTTTTTGAGCATTGCGACGGAAGTAAGAAGATGGGTTTAGTGGTCAATGAGGACTGTCATTAAAAAAGACACTGAACAACGACGTCTTGGACAAAACGTCACCATGGGCAGCTATAACTTTGAGGTAGTTAAGGATTTTTTCTACCTAGGCACACAGCTATTAACACAGACAACGACACCAGCGCTGAAATCAAATGAAGAATAACTCTTGCAAATCGCTGCTTCTTTGGACTTAGAGAAGTAAAGTCCTCACTCGAGCATTTAAAATCACCATCTATAAGACACTCATCATCATTTATGGCGCTGAGGCATGGACCCTGTCAAAGAAAGATGAGAGCGTCTTAGAATGCTTAGAGAGAAAAATTCTTCGGGTGATTTTCGGTCCCGTACGCGTAGATGGGCAATGGAGGAGAAGATATAACCACGAACTCTACGGGTTGCACAGCGACACTGACCTAGTTAACAGAATTAAAGTCCAACGGCTTAGATGGCTAGGTCATGTAGAGTGGATGAACATCAACGATCCAGTCCGCAAGGTCTTCGAATCCAATCCCGAGAAACGGCGCAGTAGAGGAAGACCGCGACTCAGGTGGCGCACCCAGGTGGGAGAGGACCTCAACAAACTTGGCGTGCGAAACTGAAAACAGCTAGTTAGGGACCGAGCTGGCTGAAGACTCATGTTGGTTGGAGCTCAGGTCCGCCCTGGACTGTAGCGCCACCTTAAGTGGACAATATATTTTATTTGACGTGTATCGCCAGATCATTCCTAACGAAAGGAAAGAAGTTGTACACTTTCTTGCATTCATCGGAATGCATTGTCTTACAAGCTAAGCTGCTTAGGTATATCCACAAAAATGTTGAATACGCTAAAAGGACTTTACGCGAGCACCCAAACAACGGTATGGAATGGAACAGAAATATCAGAATAGTTCCACACGACATCATTTCTATTTTCTCTGTTCTTAGATGATCTCAATACATTTTTACCTGGTGGTATTAGTTTGTCCGGCGCCAAAACTAAAGCACTGTTATATGCAGATGATGTTGTAATATTTTCAGAGACTTCAAATATGTTGCAAATAATGATAAACAAACTCCATTAATATTGGAAAGTATGGAATCTGACTGTTAATACCAATAAATCGATGGTAATGATATGCAAGAGAAGAAAAATAGAAATGGAAAAATGTAAATCTTGAGGTGATGAGAGAGTATTAATATTTGGGGGTAATCATAATGCCATCACTATTTCTACAAAAACATCTGAAGACAAGGCTAATCGAAGCAAAAATGCTATCAACTGCAACTTCCTAAGCCAGAAGCATACTGCCCCAAGCACAAAGTTTAAACTATTTGAGCCCGTAATGCGATCGATATTATGCTATGCTGGCCAGGTATGGGGATATCAGCTGTATGAGGAGGTAGAAAAACTTTTAAGATACTTTATTAAAGAAAATGTTTTGGCTCCCAGAACCTACTATATTCATGCTACCTATATGTTGCATCTAGAGACAGGATTAGCAACCCGCTGTATCTTCACATTGAAGATGCATCTGCAATATATATTAAAAGTTACAGAGCTACCAAACCACTAGCTACCGAACATAATCGTTAGACATTTGCTTTCTAGGAATTCCCAATACTTTGAAGAGTGGAATCGACTTGGTTTTGAACATGACAGTTGCTAGAATCAGGAATCAGGATGATTGGAAAATTTTATGCCCACAATTGCTAGGAAAAATTGAACCATCCTTTTTTGCAAAATTTGGAGAGTTGTCTCTACAAAGTAAGTCCCGATTCCCATATGGACAGTTAAATTACGACATGAGTTTGAACAATTATTTCGACGATCGATTAATATCAGTACAATAGCCTTAATTTTCAAAACCAGAGGGAAATTGTTGCGTTTAAATTACCAACCACATGGCTCTAACGACAAGACTCGGTGCACATTATGTAATATCCAAAAATCTGAAAATGTAACGCATTTCCTGGGAAGATGCCCTATCCTTTAGACAGTCCGACGCTCTTTTTGGGGGAAAAAACGTCCTCAACAATAAAGATGTCATTTTAATTCTAAATGGTAAAAACTGGACAGCATTGTCCAATTTCGTCATCACGGTGCTGAACTATAGAAAACAAATTATTGACCAACCTTTTTGTTAATTTAATTTAAAAATGATCGAATACCTCATTCAATACTCTTTTTGACATTAAAACTATAATTAGAATACATTTATGTATGTCTTTGGATGGCGGGTCAATAAGTCCGTAACTTTTTAAAGTGAATTTCGTGTGCTTATTAAGCATTATTATTTCTTGCGAAAAAAAAACAATACCGAGACCAAGGCTAAGCTTGATAAATATTATGGGGACTCTGCACCATCGATTCCAATGGTAAAAAAGTGGTCTACTGAATTTCGTTGTGGCCGTACAAGCACTGAAGATGTCGAACGTCCTAGACGCCCAGTTGAGGTCTCTACACCCGAAGCAATCGACAAAATTCACGATATGGTGTTGGCCGACCGAAGATTGAAAGTGCGAGAGATTGTGGAAGTCGTAGAGATCTCGCATGGCTCAATGGTTTCAATGTTGAATGATCACTTGGGCATGAAAAAGCTTTCCGCAAGATGGGTGCCACGTTTGCTCACAGTCGACCACAAACGCAACCGTGCAAAAATCCATTTATTGTGCTATGAATTGCTCCCTCATCCACACTATTCTCCAGATTCGGCTCCGAGCGACTACTTCTTGTTCCCAAACCTGAAGAAATGGCTTGGTGGAAAAAGATTTGACTCCAATGATGAAGTCATTTGGAGGACCTCGACAAATCATTTTTTTTGGAAGGGATACAAAAATTGTAGAAGCGTTGGACAAAGTGTATAGAGCTCAAGGGATGCTACGTTGAAAAATAAAATAATTTTTTTATCAAAAAATCTGTGTTTTATTCCAAAAGTCACGGACTTATTGACCCGTCTACATTTAAATTTTAATTATATTCTCAAATTTAAAAATGCACTTCTTTGGAGATATCTAGCTAAGTAACCCAATCCCAAAATATTGCCCTTATTTATATCCTTTTTGAAATGTTGCTCATTATCAAATGAGAGAAGAATCTAGCTTCTTCTTCTTTGTACGTATGTATGTGTCCCGTACTAAATACATATAAGAAATCATCATCAGTTAGCAATTTAAAACTCTTATTTGAAGATTTGGCAAGTTTGTACCTAAGTACTTTAAATTAAATTTGTCCGTAGTTATCTTAATCCTGCAATCCAGTCTTCAATCCTTTATTGTAGGTACGTATACTTTTTATGTATCACACATGAAATCTCAACCTAAAAGGAAAAAGCTAATGTCCTTGCATACTAATATGAGCTTTCTTTTATATCCTGTCTGCAAATTAATCATTCTCTCACATCTAAACTAAAAAAGAACTAAAACAACACTATACCGCTACCTATGTACCAAAAATTTGACATTATCATTGGCTTCTGCTTTGAAAACGACAACAATCTCTTCGTCTTCGTGCTATGTCCTTATTTTTCTGTTTGTTCCTATTTCACTTTTTTATAACGAAAGGATTGTTCATTTTCAATGTTTAACACGAGCATACAAAAGAGAAGATGCCACCGAGCAACTCAACTACCGCTAGGACTGCACTATACCACATCGCGCTAACACTCCGCTCCAGCAAAAGGACGACAAGAAACAGAAGATGCAGCGGCAAAGAACAGCAACAGCAAAATAGCATATGTCATCCAGACTACGTGCCAAATCAAAGCAATGTCACTCAGAAACACGACACCAGAAAATGACATTGGGAATTGCAAATATATGACAAACTAATATTAAAACAAACAAATAGAAGAAAATAGAAGAAATACAGCTCAAAAGAAGGATCCTGAAGGACGAAGGAAGAATAAAATATATAAAAATAAAAAAATGCATAAAACCAAAGAAACAGAGAGCTTAGTACCTCAAATAAACATCTACTCGTAAGTTCGTTTTCGCTTTGACAATGCGGATGAGGGGGTAAACAGGCAGTAAACTATTCGTATATGGAAAAGCAAAGGATCCTTTCCAAGGATAAAAGCAAAGCAACTAACAGTATAGCAGAGCAAGGATATTATTGGCTCGTGACATTGTTGGTGGTCCTGGTCGGGTTAACATAGCACCACGAAACAGAAATAGAAAAAGAAACACTATAATGTCTATGAGCGACTCGAGACGTCACATTGAAGAAACAGAACAGTAGCAGCCAGCGCCAATTTGCTGAACGGATGTATGATGGCAGCTACAACGTCAACTGCTGGCATATCCTTTTGGTCCTGTTAGTCTCAGTCACTATAGCATATGGTGGATTGGAATATAGAATATGGCGTATAGCGTATGGCGGGCGCATCCTTTTAAGTTTCTTTGTGTACATATACATATACAAGCGATGTGGAGTGGATGTCCCATAACATACAACATATGAAGAGTGTGCATATTGAATAAACATAAAATGTTAATTTCTGCATTCATAATGTCCAATTCTGTTTGAAGACAACGACGACGCGACGATGAGGACGACGACGACTACGACTATGGGGACATCTCGTTGTTCTTATAGGATGTTGTTTGGGGAGCTTGTAGGGAGTGAGCCATCATATATACCTTCCTCGAACTTGTATCCTCCACAGGACTCTGCTGCTGGTGATGCTGAGAATGACATCTACTCGTTGTTCGTTGTCGATTAAAATTATTAAAATGAAAGAGACGAGAGAATGAAAATGACATGTTGTTAGGGATTACTTGCTAAAAGTGATTTGTCTTGTGTTTTTGAAAGTTATGGGAGGTTGCTTATTTCTCTTTTAGTATTCCAAATACATATACGAGAGTATTTTGTGTTGGATCTTATGTTTTGAGTTGCCTTTAGGGATTTTACTTAGATTTTTTTGTTACTCGTAACTTGTAACGAAAAGATTTATGTATAATTTCTTTTTTGTTCTTTTTGGCTTTCTTGGAAGGTATTATCGGATACTACACATTGGCACTTAGGTTCAGTATTTTGAATTTAAGAGATTACACACAATATATAGATATATGTATATACTACTAAGAATACTCAGTTGGACTCAAATTTACCCATGACAAAAACAGGTAAGCTTCAGATTTCTAAAGGTTATGAATTAGACTACTGGTACATATGTAACTTGTCTAAGATGGTAGAAAGCTAAAGGTTATGGATGTGAATATAATACAGATTGTTGATAAAAACATGTGTAGTTGGTTTTTGAGTTTTCCATTTGTCTTATGACATATGCAAAATGCCCTTAATGGGTATCAAAAGTTAATTCCCAACATAAAGTTATAACATTTCTTATAGATTTTGTTTTTATTATCGATTACTTACTTACTTGCTTACGGTGCAAGATGGAACTTGACCTAAGCCAAGATGCATCTCCAGGCAGCTAGGTCCCTTGCTAACTGTTTCCAGTTTGATTGAAGTCGTCTTCCATCCAAGCACTCAATCTAAGTGACTGTCTTCATTATAAAGCGACGTACCTCGAGATTGCGTTCGAAGGCCTTCTGTGCTGGAGCGTTGATGTGAATTCGCTCTAAAGTCTACATGATCAGCAATCATCTAAATCGTTGGACTTTTATTCTTTTGACTAGATCATCTTCGTTGTACAGCCCGTTAAGTTCGTTGTTGTATCTTTTCTCCTCACCTCTTCATGTATACAGACGGCACCAACAATCACCCGAAGTATTTTTCTCTCAACGTATCTTAAGTTGTTTTCATCTTTTTGAAACAAGTAGTACCAGCGCCGTATATGAGAACCGGGATGATGAGCGTCTTATAAAGAGTGATTTTTTTAAAAGCTATAGAAAAGTTAAAAAAAAAAACATAAAATTCAAAAAATGGATGAAGTCTTTATTTGAATCGATAGTACGGTCCATATAATTTAATGTTTGAAGATTATTTCATGCAAATGTTGACCTTGACTGCGCATCTAATGGTCCATCAGCTAAGTTCAATTTTAGCAAACTCAAATAAATGCTTCGAAATTGTCTTTCAATGCGTCAATTAAAACGGGTTTGTCTGTATTTAGGCAGCCGATTGACCGGTCCCGAACGTAAAATTAAATGTTCTCCGAACTCGCCTCTCAAAAAGTTTATTGTTGTGCGTGCTGTAAGACATGTGGCACCGTCTTGTTGAAACTACATTTCATGCAAGTCAAACTCTTGCATTTTGGATAAAAAAAAGTTGGATATCATCTCACGGTAGCGCTCAGAATTCAAAGTTACGTTACGATTCGCATCATTTTGGAAGAAATACGGGCCAATGATGTCACCAGCCCATAAACCGCACCAAATTGTGACTTTTTCTGAAAGCCCGAATGGCCGCTTCAGTGAGTCGATTATACTGACCATAAAATGTAAGAAGCGCACAATGACCTTCCTTAACAGATCACGCATTTTGATAATATAAGTCAATTATTTGCGCGCATTGTTCGTTTGACAGTGAAACAAAACACAAAATTCGTCAGCTGTTAAAACCAGTGTTGCCAAAAAGATAATAGAAATCATCTTTTATAAGGTGATTTCAGTTGCTCGTGAGAGGAATTTTCTACTCAATTGCCCCCTAAGACCAAAGAAGCAGCGATTTGGAAGTATCAACGTAGACAACGTCCTTTACTTACTCCAAGTTATAGCTAGCTATGGTGACGTTTTGTCCACGATGTCGTCAATGTTGTCAATTTCCTTTTTTGAAGAAGGCATATACTTGGTTTTGCCCTCATTGACCAATAAACCCATCTTTCCACTTCCGTCGTAATGCTGAAAAACGCCCCACTGACATCACGCTTTGACCTTCCAATTGTGTCAATATCATCACATATTGGAGTAATTGGATGGATCTTTGGAAGATTGAGCCTCTAGTGTTGACAGTTGAGTCTTGCACAATTTTGTCCAGAACGATCGATGTTGGAATAGTTGCATTGATAAGATCTTTTTGACCTTGGTAGAGCCTTGCATGGTGTTTGTGAAAAGTTTAGTTCCCTGTAGACGCTGTCATAAGCGGCCCTGAAATCGATAAAAAGATTTGAAGTTCCTAGGTTTTTTTTAGCCGTAACAAGAACATTTGGTTCATGGTAGACTTTCCTGGTCTGAAGCCACATTCATATAGACCTGTCAGGTTGTTGACGAATGTCTTAAGACGTTTACATAATAGGGCAGAAATTATCTTATAGGCGGTGTTCAGGAGACTGATGCCTCTGTAGTAACGAAGTTCAGGAGTAATGGGCAAACTATGCTGATCAGGTATTCTTTCTTCCGACCATATTTTGCAGATAAAATGGTGAATAATTTGACAGCATTTCCGTAAGCTTCAGGAGCTTTGTTGGACTTCTGATAAAATCTAGCTAACTTCACTTCGTCGATGTCGGGTAAACAAAATTTTTGTTCGGCATTGCCTAAGTTGAATGATACTATCCCTTACAGCGGAATTCGATTGGTAATGTAAGATTGTAAGCTATATTGTTTGGAAAAGTGATTTATTCATATTTCAAACAAAGGCTGCAGTTCTATTACGATGTTACCCTAATCGGCTTTACAGGTAACTTTTTGATGTTTTTTTTTTAAAACCTGATACTAGCGATCCTATTTCCTTCACTGCTCGTAGAGCTCGAAAACAGCTCTGATCCTTTTGTACAGCTGCTCATTGTAATTGTGATGGCCCTGTAAACTTACTACTTCAGAGGCGGCATCTCTGATGTTCCCACTAGTTTTCAATACTTGATGCAGGCAGCATAGGACTTCTAAAGAGGTCGATCGGAAAAGCACATGGCAAGCTCTTGCGATTGTAGCCATCCAAACTCGAATCTTCTCACAGTACTTCTTTGTTTTGACTTGTATCGGGATTTCCTTAGCCGTACCTTGGCTCAAAAGCCAAAAGTCAATGTTGGCCCTTCAGAGTGTTCGGACTTCCTGGTATACTGGAAAAGTATCGTGCGTCAATCTGGTCTAGACTTGTCTCATCCCCAGCGAAATCGATCTGGCTGAATTCGTTTTTGTCGTGCAGGTTGTATCTTCAGAAACCCTCTCTTCCTATTTTCTGTGGAGGTATTGACGCATATGAGGGTCTTATGTGGCTTAAAATGAGAATTTTTAAAAAGTGTTTATTTTGTAAAAAAAATAAAAACCAAATACATTTTTTAAGAAGAGCTTTGGATCGCATCCCACACTCATAACTTTCCATCCCTTCTTTCGATTTTTCTTGCTGAAAAGGCTTGTAGGTTTTCGTGTTTTGTTAAGAAATATCATTTAAAAAACATGAAATACCAACAACATTTTTTGAAAAAATGTTTGAGTCGAAAATCAATTTTTTCTAAATTTTATTATTTTTGTTTTATTTTATTTTTTTGTAAAAAACTGTCAATTCGTCAAACGTTTTTCTTCTGCACAAAATTATTTTGGAGATATAACAATTTTTTGTTACTATAATTTTCGAGGTGACAAATATTTTGTTCAGTTCTTTGATTTATAAAAAAAAACATTAATTGGATTTTTTTCCAAAAATATATTTGTTTGGTATCAAGTTGCAATAAATATTATAATATTTAGCTCAAGTCTCGTTATTGGTCCGTGAGATATTTAGGGTTGACCAAAATATTCACATTTCTTTTTAATTCCATAGCAAAATTTATTCGAAGTCGATATCTTTTCTATTTCTTAGCTATGGACGACGATAAAACGTCGCGAACCTACAGAATGCGACAAATCGGACCGTTTACAATATATAGAAAGTTACAAATTTCAGAAAAATTCTTCTTTTAGTATAAAACTAGTATTCTTAAGTTAACACTATTATTTTGTACTCCTGAAATCTTCGAGCTGACTTTTTAATTCATTTAGCTCAATTTTCATTTGCTTTCTGTTGAAAGAAAATAACCAACTATTTACTTAAGTTTTTCTGTATGTCATTTTGATATTAATATTTTAGAAGCAAAATTTATCTGAAATCAAAAATGTTCATTTTTAAGTTTTGGTCTGTGAAACAAGGCTTTCCCCAACATACCGAATATCTCTTTAATGGCGTTCGATTTGGATTCTTTTTACTTTGAAACGTCGAAAAATTTCAACACTTTCAAATTGGAAATTAAAAAATTCAAAAATACGAATACAAAAGTATTTTTGATCAATTTGCAATACATATACATACATATTTGCTTCAATTGAACTGAATGAAAGTTGTTAATTAAATAATATATTTATTTGTTAATCGTGTGAAGAGTTCAATATTCGTATATTCAATTCATCCAACGCAATAAAAATGAATTTTAACTAAAAAAAATTAAAAAAAGAGAAACTCTTATCTTATTCGGGGTCCAATTAAAATTCGTACTTATTTTGACCATCATTAATTTCACTATTCCCGAGTCTATCTCTTCAGTCGCAATTATTCACTCATTACACAAGCGGATCATTGAATTAACACCCAAAAGCAAAAACAAATCATTTTTTAAATAATATATATTTATACACTTTTTTTTAAAGTTGGAAATAATTCAGTGCATTTCATTTCAGGATATAAATGCCAAAAATGTATTCCTTTGAAGAATCAGAAGACAATATAAAAATGAATGAGGATATTTCTCAATAAAAAATTCCTACTTCATGTTATCCTGCGTTTTATGGTGACCATCCGTACGATTGTTGTAAATTCCGAAAACAAATAAAAAGGACACAACGTTCCCATTTTACAATGGGAAAACCATTTAAACACAGTGTAAGCATTAGGATAATAGGTAAGGATTGAAGAGAAGATACCAGTGCCCATTGGTCTTGAAGTTCTGAACATCAAAATGGAATTGAAAAACAGAGTTGACCAAAGCATTCCACATTCTCGATGTGCGATTTAAGAAAGAATCTCCATACTTGTCAGTACGCCCGAAATTAAGGTCAAGACTAAGCTGATGAGCATTCCTGGTGTGCGAGTATTACGGCTGAATCCTTTAAGGGGGGAATGCAACTGCCTAATTCGACAGAACATTGTTTGTAAAAATATCGATAAAACAACGAAAGGAATGAGGTTTAAGCTTGTTTTAGGGGCACCTGCCCAGATATGCGAATTATATTCAAGCTTTGGACGGATGAAGGCTTCGTAAATTACAACCAGATCATAAGGGCCGACAAATATTTTTTGCACCTTTGGCGAAATCGTAAGCACCTGGCAGCATTTTTGGCAATGTCAAATATGTGATCAATGATCATCCCGAGTACTGACAGTTGATTAGTTTCCTGGATGCAAGTGCCGTTCATAGATAGCGGCATCGGGGTGTTTTGCGCTTTAACGACTGATTCCAAGATTAGAATTTAATGAGCTTATCGCTGCCGTTGAAGTTCCACATCCGAAGGACAAAGATGTGAATCTAGAAACGAATATGAAAATATGAGCGAAACAGTTTAATGGATTAGTAGTGGCAGACAAAAGATCATTTATGAATATAAGGAATAGAGTCGGAGATTAAACGGAGCCCTGGGGGACACCAGCATTTATTTTATTGAAGTCTTTATTTACTATTTGATGATCTTTATTATCATGAGTGCGTTTAATGGTTTTTTTTCAATTTTTTTTATATTTAAGTAATTAATTCATGATGTTCAATAAATAAAGTCTTAGATAATGTTTGTACCTCGTAATACTTGAATGTAGGCTTTTAGCCGGGTCAAATTAGACATACGATTAAAACCCAGTTGTGTGTAAATAAACTGTTTTCCGAGATGAGCACGAGAAAGTGACTACCGTATTAATATCGTCCACCTAGGCGTATCCTTTTTAAAAGGTGATTTCTTAAAAGCTATATGAAAGTTTTCCAAAAAAAAAAACACATACAATTCAGAAAAATGCATGAAATTTTTATTTGAATCGACTGTACGGTCCATATAATTTAATGTTTGGTGGCTGCAAGGCTAGCTGTATGCACATTTTCTTTAAATGCAAAATAAAAAAGAAAAGTTTTTCAAAAACTAAGGCATTCCATTTGAAGGGACTTATGTTTATTTTTTAACATTTTTTTAAGCTCTACTTTTTACAACTTTTAAGTCAAGTCAAGGTCAAGTCACCTAGATTGAAAATGCTTCAGTTCGCCTTAAAAAATTACATTATGCTATCCGAAGAACTCCCAAACGATGTCATTGCGATTCAAAACAGAATTTTCGAAGCAGACAACAATGTAATCGATATTTTAGAAGATTCGCACGAAACAATCTTAACAGTTCTTATGAAAATATTGTTAGCCATTCAATCTAGAGCAAGAGTGTTGAAGTTGAGACTTCGGTTGAAGTTGAACCTATTCCAATTGATCATACAGCACTATAGTTATTCACATTTCAGAAAACCTTATTCAGAGTGAATTTGGAACTCAAGAATGTGTGATTATTGAAAATTCGGATACGATTCTTCCACGAAAGAAGAGCCACAAAAATAAAGCAGAGAAAGAACAATGATTAGGTAATAAACAAGAGTTTACAAAGAAAAAGAACAATCATATTTTGGGAACAAAATCAGGTTTACAAAGAAAATAAAAGAGGCTGGGATCCGACCCACACTGATAACTTCCCATCCCGTATGTCGATTTGTCTTGCTGAAAAGTTTGTCTTTATGTACTTGTATCAATTTTTACCAAATTTGCGTACTCTTTTTGTAGATTCTATTTTTTATATGAAAAAACGGACTGTTGGATTTTTATATAAAAATTACTGAATATCGAAAACAATATTTTCTGTGCAATAAAATAATTTTTAAGTCAATATTTTTAAGTTTTGAAAAGCTATTTGAGTCGAAAGTAAATTTTTACGAAGTTTTAGTATTTTTTTATTTTAGAGTTTTATTTTTTGTAAAAAAAACTGTCAATTCGATTTTTTAAAAGTTTTACCAACAATATTTCTTATGAGATAAAATTACTTTAAAGCCAATACTTAAAATTTTTAAAGAGATATTTGAGTCGAAAATCAATTTTTACCAACTTTTATAAATAATTTTTTTTTAGGTTTTTATTTTTTGTAAAAAAACTGTCAATTCGATTTTTTTCAAACTTTATTTGTTTGTTGACAACAAGATTTTTTAAAAGATAAAAGTAAATTAAAGCCAATATCTCAAAGTTTTGAAAAGATATTCAAGTCGAAAATCAATTTTTACCAACTTTTATACATTTTTTTTTAAGTTTTTATTTTTTGTAAAAAAAACTGTCAATTCGATTTTTCTCAAAATTTTTCAGAATGTTGAAAACAATATTTCTTATAAGAAAAAATAAGTTTGAAGCCTAAATTTCAAGTTTTTGAAAAGATATTTGAATCGATATTCAATTTTTACGAACTTTGAGTAATGTTTTTTTTTAGATTTTTATTTTTTATAAAAAAAAACTGTCAATTCGATTTTTCTCAAAAGTCTATCAGATGTAAAAAACATTATTTTTCGTTGCAAAAAGTTGTTTTGGAGATGAAATCACATTAAAGTCGTAAAATTTTGGAGGTGACAAATTTTTTTTTTCAGTTTTATTGATTTAAAAATAAACCGTTATATTGATTTTTTTCAAAAAATATACCTGTTTGGTATCACGTTACAATGCATTATATAAAATTTAATTCAAGTCTCTAGCGTTTTTGGTTAGTAAGATATTTAGGGTTCACCAAAATTTTCACCTTTTTTTCAAACTAAAATAAATAAAAATAAATTGGGTGGCGCGACAGTCCATTGAGAACCAAGGCCTAGTGACTTACAACTCTCAACCATTCCTGTGTGCGAGTAATGTTGTCAGGAATGGAGGGGACCTACAGTTTATATGCCGACTCCGAACGGCTTTTTTTCAAACTGCTATGGTAAAAAACCACCCACGCAATTTTCTTGAGAGCCCTTTCTGCATCTTTCTAACTTATTATCTGTATAACAAAATTTATTTGAAGTCGATATCTCTTCTGGTTCTTGAGCTATGGACGACGAAAAAAACGTCACGAACGTACGGACGTACAAACGTACGTACACACGCACGCACAGACATCTTTCTAAAAATCTTTTATTTCGACTCTAGGGACCTTGAAACGTCGGGAAATGTCAAAATTTTCAATTTGACAAATCGGACCCATTACATTAACTTCCTATGGGAAGTTAACAAGGTTGAAAAAGGTTCTTTCAAAGGAAA
>NW_026605347.1:0-29735 GCF_945859685.1 Eupeodes corollae
AGAAAAAGATACTCCTAATCAAGATCTATCATTATAGATATAGATGAGTCATTTTGGAGCATCCTGAAGGATTTTTGATGTTCTAGACGAAAATCAAATCACACCCAAAACCATCACCTGATCCTTCCCAACCCCCAAAATCGATCAAGACTTCAAAAAAGATACTTGACATGTACTAGAAAAAGATACTCCTAATCAAGATCTATCATTATAGATATAGATGAGTCATTTTGGAGCATCCTGAAGGATTTTTGATGTTCTAGACGAAAATCAAATCACACCCAAAACCATCACCTGATCCTTCCCAACCCCCAAAATCGATCAAGACTTCAAAATAGATACTTGACATGTACAAGAAAAAGATACTCCTAATCAAGATCTATCATTATAGATATAGATGAGTCATTTTGGAGCATCCTGAAGGATTTTTGATGTTCTAGACGAAAATCAAATCACACCCAAAACCATCACCTGATCCTTCCCAACCCCCAAAATCGATCAAGACTTCAAAATAGATACTTGACATGTACTAGAAAAAGATACTCCTAATCAAGATCTATCATTATAGATATAGATGAGTCATTTTGGAGCATCCTGAAGGATTTTTGATGTTCTAGACGAAAATCAAATCACACCCAAAACCATCACCTGATCCTTCCCAACCCCCAAAATCGATCAAGACTTCAAAATAGATACTTGACATGTACTAGAAAAAGATACTCCTAATCAAGATCTATCATTATAGATATAGATGAGTCATTTTGGAGCATCCTGAAGGATTTTTGATGTTCTAGACGAAAATCAAATCACACCCAAAACCATCACCTGATCCTTCCCAACCCCCAAAGTCGATCAAGACTTCAAAATAGATACTTGACATGTACTAGAAAAAGATACTCCTAATCAAGATCTATCATTATAGATATAGATGAGTCATTTTGGAGCATCCTGAAGGATTTTTGATGTTCTAGACGAAAATCAAATCACACCCAAAACCATCACCTGATCCTTCCCAACCCCCAAAATCGATCAAGACTTCAAAATAGATACTTGACATGTACTAGAAAAAGATACTCCTAATCAAGATCTATCATTATAGATATAGATGAGTCATTTTGGAGCATCCTGAAGGATTTTTGATGTTCTAGACGAAAATCAAATCACACCCAAAACCATCACCTGATCCTTCCCAACCCCCAAAATCGATCAAGACTTCAAAATAGATACTTGACATGTACTAGAAAAAGATACTCCTAATCAAGATCTATCATTATAGATATAGATGAGTCATTTTGGAGCATCCTGAAGGATTTTTGATGTTCTAGACGAAAATCAAATCACACCCAAAACCATCACCTGATCCTTCCCAACCCCCAAAATCGATCAAGACTTGAAAATAGATACTTGACATGTACTAGAAAAAGATACTCCTAATCAAGATCTATCATTATAGATATAGATGAGTCATTTTGGAGCATCCTGAAGGATTTTTGATGTTCTAGACGAAAATCAAATCACACCCAAAACCATCACCTGATCCTTCCCAACCCCCAAAATCGATCAAGACTTCAAAATAGATACTTGACATGTACTAGAAAAAGATACTCCTAATCAAGATCTATCATTATAGATATAGATGAGTCATTTTGGAGCATCCTGAAGGATTTTTGATGTTCTAGACGAAAATCAAATCACACCCAAAACCATCACCTGATCCTTCCCAACCCCCAAAATCGATCAAGACTTCAAAATAGATACTTGACATGTACTAGAAAAAGATACTCCTAATCAAGATCTATCATTATAGATATAGATGAGTCATTTTGGAGCATCCTGAAGGATTTTTGATGTTCTAGACGAAAATCAAATCACACCCAAAACCATCACCTGATCCTTCCCAACCCCCAAAATCGATCAAGACTTCAAAATAGATACTTGACATGTACTAGAAAAAGATACTCCTAATCAAGATCTATCATTATAGATATAGATGAGTCATTTTGGAGCATCCTGAAGGATTTTTGATGTTCTAGACGAAAATCAAATCACACCCAAAACCATCACCTGATCCTTCCCAACCCCCAAAATCGATCAAGACTTCAAAATAGATACTTGACATGTACTAGAAAAAGATACTCCTAATCAAGATCTATCATTATAGATATAGATGAGTCATTTTGGAGCATCCTGAAGGATTTTTGATGTTCTAGACGAAAATCAAATCACACCCAAACCCATCACCTGATCCTTCCCAACCCCCAAAATCGATCAAGACTTCAAAATAGATACTTGACATGTACTAGAAAAAGATACTCCTAATCAAGATCTATCATTATAGATACAGATGAGTCATTTTGGAGCATCCTGAAGGATTTTTGATGTTCTAGACGAAAATCAAATCACACCCAAAACCATCACCTGATCCTTTCCAACCCCCAAAATCGATCAAGACTTCAAAATAGATACTTGACATGTACTAGAAAAAGATACTCCTAATCAAGATCTATCATTATAGATATAGATGAGTCATTTTGGAGCATCCTGAAGGATTTTTGATGTTCTAGACGAAAATCAAATCACACCCAAAACCATCACCTGATCCTTCCCAACCCCCAAAATCGATCAAGACTTCAAAATAGATACTTGACATGTACTAGAAAAAGATACTCCTAATCAAGATCTATCATTATAGATATAGATGAGTCATTTTGGAGCATCCTGAAGGATTTTTGATGTTCTAGACGAAAATCAAATCACACCCAAAACCATCACCTGATCCTTCCCAACCCCCAAAATCGATCAAGACTTCAAAATAGATACTTGACATGTACTAGAAAAAGATACTCCTAATCAAGATCTATCATTATAGATATAGATGAGTCATTTTGGAGCATCCTGAAGGATTTTTGATGTTCTAGACGAAAATCAAATCACACCCAAAACCATCACCTGATCCTTCCCAACCCCCAAAATCGATCAAGACTTCAAAATAGATACTTGAACTAGAAAAAGATACTCCTAATCAAGATCTATCATTATAGATATAGATGAGTCATTTTGGAGCATCCTGAAGGATTTTTGATGTTCTAGACGAAAATCAAATCACACCCAAAACCATCACCTGATCCTTCCCAACCCCCAAAATCGATCAAGACTTCAAAATAGATACTTGACATGTACTAGAAAAAGATACTCCTAATCAAGATCTATCATTATAGATATAGATGAGTCATTTTGGAGCATCCTGAAGGATTTTTGATGTTCTAGACGAAAATCAAATCACACCCAAAACCATCACCTGATCCTTCCCAACCCCCAAAATCGATCAAGACTTCAAAATAGATACTTGACATGTACTAGAAAAAGATACTCCTAATCAAGATCTATCATTATAGATATAGATGAGTCATTTTGGAGCATCCTGAAGGATTTTTGATGTTCTAGACGAAAATCAAATCACACCCAAAACCATCACCTGATCCTTCCCAACCCCCAAAATCGATCAAGACTTCAAAATAGATACTTGACATGTACTAGAAAAAGATACTCCTAATCAAGATCTATCATTATAGATATAGATGAGTCATTTTGGAGCATCCTGAAGGATTTTTGATTTTCGTCTAGAACATCAAAAATCCTTCAGGATGCTCCAAAATGACTCATCTATATCTATAATGATAGATCTTGATTAGGAGTATCTTTTTCTAGTACATGTCAAGTATCTATTTTGAAGTCTTGATCGATTTTGGGGGTTGGGAAGGATCAGGTGATGGTTTTGGGTGTGATTTGATTTTCGTCTAGAACATCAAAAATCCTTCAGGATGCTCCAAAATGACTCATCTATATCTATAATGATAGATCTTGATTAGGAGTATCTTTTTCTAGTACATGTCAAGTATCTATTTTGAAGTCTTGATCGATTTTGGGGGTTGGGAAGGATCAGGTGATGGTTTTGGGTGTGATTTGATTTTCGTCTAGAACATCAAAAATCCTTCAGGATGCTCCAAAATGACTCATCTATATCTATAATGATAGATCTTGATTAGGAGTATCTTTTTCTAGTACATGTCAAGTATCTATTTTGAAGTCTTGATCGATTTTGGGGGTTGGGAAGGATCAGGTGATGGTTTTGGGTGTGATTTGATTTTCGTCTAGAACATCAAAAATCCTTCAGGATGCTCCAAAATGACTCATCTATATCTATAATGATAGATCTTGATTAGGAGTATCTTTTTCTAGTTCAAGTATCTATTTTGAAGTCTTGATCGATTTTGGGGGTTGGGAAGGATCAGGTGATGGTTTTGGGTGTGATTTGATTTTCGTCTAGAACATCAAAAATCCTTCAGGATGCTCCAAAATGACTCATCTATATCTATAATGATAGATCTTGATTAGGAGTATCTTTTTCTAGTACATGTCAAGTATCTATTTTGAAGTCTTGATCGATTTTGGGGGTTGGGAAGGATCAGGTGATGGTTTTGGGTGTGATTTGATTTTCGTCTAGAACATCAAAAATCCTTCAGGATGCTCCAAAATGACTCATCTATATCTATAATGATAGATCTTGATTAGGAGTATCTTTTTCTAGTACATGTCAAGTATCTATTTTGAAGTCTTGATCGATTTTGGGGGTTGGGAAGGATCAGGTGATGGTTTTGGGTGTGATTTGATTTTCGTCTAGAACATCAAAAATCCTTCAGGATGCTCCAAAATGACTCATCTATATCTATAATGATAGATCTTGATTAGGAGTATCTTTTTCTAGTACATGTCAAGTATCTATTTTGAAGTCTTGATCGATTTTGGGGGTTGGAAAGGATCAGGTGATGGTTTTGGGTGTGATTTGATTTTCGTCTAGAACATCAAAAATCCTTCAGGATGCTCCAAAATGACTCATCTGTATCTATAATGATAGATCTTGATTAGGAGTATCTTTTTCTAGTACATGTCAAGTATCTATTTTGAAGTCTTGATCGATTTTGGGGGTTGGGAAGGATCAGGTGATGGGTTTGGGTGTGATTTGATTTTCGTCTAGAACATCAAAAATCCTTCAGGATGCTCCAAAATGACTCATCTATATCTATAATGATAGATCTTGATTAGGAGTATCTTTTTCTAGTACATGTCAAGTATCTATTTTGAAGTCTTGATCGATTTTGGGGGTTGGGAAGGATCAGGTGATGGTTTTGGGTGTGATTTGATTTTCGTCTAGAACATCAAAAATTCCTTCAGGATGCTCCAAAATGACTCATCTATATCTATAATGATAGATCTTGATTAGGAGTATCTTTTTCTAGTACATGTCAAGTATCTATTTTGAAGTCTTGATCGATTTTGGGGGTTGGGAAGGATCAGGTGATGGTTTTGGGTGTGATTTGATTTTCGTCTAGAACATCAAAAATCCTTCAGGATGCTCCAAAATGACT
Organism: Eupeodes corollae; assembly: GCF_945859685.1. Classification (NCBI taxonomy): domain Eukaryota; kingdom Metazoa; phylum Arthropoda; class Insecta; order Diptera; family Syrphidae; genus Eupeodes; species Eupeodes corollae. The sequence goes on from NW_026605347.1 coordinate 5,427, forward strand.
CATCTATATCTATAATGATAGATCTTGATTAGGAGTATCTTTTTCTAGTACATGTCAAGTATCTATTTTGAAGTCTTGATCGATTTTGGGGGGTTGGGAAGGATCAGGTGATGGTTTTGGGTGTGATTTGATTTTCGTCTAGAACATCAAAAATCCTTCAGGATGCTCCAAAATGACTCATCTATATCTATAATGATAGATCTTGATTAGGAGTATCTTTTTCTAGTACATGTCAAGTATCTATTTTGAAGTCTTGATCGATTTTGGGGGTTGGGAAGGATCAGGTGATGGTTTTGGGGTGTGATTTGATTTTCGTCTAGAACATCAAAAATCCTTCAGGATGCTCCAAAATGACTCATCTATATCTATAATGATAGATCTTGATTAGGAGTATCTTTTTCTAGTACATGTCAAGTATCTATTTTCAAGTCTTGATCGATTTTGGGGGTTGGGAAGGATCAGGTGATGGTTTTGGGTGTGATTTGATTTTCGTCTAGAACATCAAAAATCCTTCAGGATGCTCCAAAATGACTCATCTATATCTATAATGATAGATCTTGATTAGGAGTATCTTTTTCTAGTACATGTCAAGTATCTATTTTGAAGTCTTGATCGATTTTGGGGGTTGGGAAGGATCAGGTGATGGTTTTGGGTGTGATTTGATTTTCGTCTAGAACATCAAAAATCCTTCAGGATGCTCCAAAATGACTCATCTATATCTATAATGATAGATCTTGATTAGGAGTATCTTTTTCTAGTACATGTCAAGTATCTATTTTGAAGTCTTGATCGATTTTGGGGGTTGGGAAGGATCAGGTGATGGTTTTGGGTGTGATTTGATTTTCGTCTAGAACATCAAAAATCCTTCAGGATGCTCCAAAATGACTCATCTATATCTATAATGATAGATCTTGATTAGGAGTATCTTTTTCTAGTACATGTCAAGTATCTATTTTGAAGTCTTGATCGACTTTGGGGGTTGGGAAGGATCAGGTGATGGTTTTGGGTGTGATTTGATTTTCGTCTAGAACATCAAAAATCCTTCAGGATGCTCCAAAATGACTCATCTATATCTATAATGATAGATCTTGATTAGGAGTATCTTTTTCTAGTACATGTCAAGTATCTATTTTGAAGTCTTGATCGATTTTGGGGGTTGGGAAGGATCAGGTGATGGTTTTGGGTGTGATTTGATTTTCGTCTAGAACATCAAAAATCCTTCAGGATGCTCCAAAATGACTCATCTATATCTATAATGATAGATCTTGATTAGGAGTATCTTTTTCTAGTACATGTCAAGTATCTATTTTGAAGTCTTGATCGATTTTGGGGGTTGGGAAGGATCAGGTGATGGTTTTGGGTGTGATTTGATTTTCGTCTAGAACATCAAAAATCCTTCAGGATGCTCCAAAATGACTCATCTATATCTAATGATAGATCTTGATTAGGAGTATCTTTTTCTTGTACATGTCAAGTATCTATTTTGAAGTCTTGATCGATTTTGGGGGTTGGGAAGGATCAGGTGATGGTTTTGGGTGTGATTTGATTTTCGTCTAGAACATCAAAAATCCTTCAGGATGCTCCAAAATGACTCATCTATATCTATAATGATAGATCTTGATTAGGAGTATCTTTTTCTAGTACATGTCAAGTATCTTTTTTGAAGTCTTGATCGATTTTGGGGGTTGGGAAGGATCAGGTGATGGTTTTGGGTGTGATTTGATTTTCGTCTAGAACATCAAAAATCCTTCAGGATGCTCCAAAATGACTCATCTATATCTATAATGATAGATCTTGATTAGGAGTATCTTTTTCTAGTACATGTCAAGTATCTATTTTGAAGTCTTGATCGATTTTGGGGGTTGGGAAGGATCAGGTGATGGTTTTGGGTGTGATTTGATTTTCGTCTAGAACATCAAAAATCCTTCAGGATGCTCCAAAATGACTCATCTATATCTATAATGATAGATCTTGATTAGGAGTATCTTTTTCTAGTACATGTCAAGTATCTATTTTGAAGTCTTGATCGATTTTGGGGGTTGGGAAGGATCAGGTGATGGTTTTGGGTGTGATTTGATTTTCGTCTAGAACATCAAAAATCCTTCAGGATGCTCCAAAATGACTCATCTATATCTATAATGATAGATCTTGATTAGGAGTATCTTTTTCTAGTACATGTCAAGTATCTATTTTGAAGTCTTGATCGATTTTGGGGGTTGGGAAGGATCAGGTGATGGTTTTGGGTGTGATTTGATTTTCGTCTAGAACATCAAAAATCCTTCAGGATGCTCCAAAATGACTCATCTATATCTATAATGATAGATCTTGATTAGGAGTATCTTTTTCTAGTACATGTCAAGTATCTATTTTGAAGTCTTGATCGATTTTGGGGGTTGGGAAGGATCAGGTGATGGTTTTGGGTGTGATTTGATTTTCGTCTAGAACATCAAAAATCCTTCAGGATGCTCCAAAATGACTCATCTATATCTATAATGATAGATCTTGATTAGGAGTATCTTTTTCTAGTACATGTCAAGTATCTATTTTGAAGTCTTGATCGATTTTGGGGGTTGGGAAGGATCAGGTGATGGTTTTGGGTGTGATTTGATTTTCGTCTAGAACATCAAAAATCCTTCAGGATGCTCCAAAATGACTCATCTATATCTATAATGATAGATCTTGATTAGGAGTATCTTTTTCTAGTACATGTCAAGTATCTATTTTGAAGTCTTGATCGATTTTGGGGGTTGGGAAGGATCAGGTGATGGTTTTGGGTGTGATTTGATTTTCGTCTAGAACATCAAAAATCCTTCAGGATGCTCCAAAATGACTCATCTATATCTATAATGATAGATCTTGATTAGGAGTATCTTTTTCTAGTACATGTCAAGTATCTATTTTGAAGTCTTGATCGATTTTGGGGGTTGGGAAGGATCAGGTGATGGTTTTGGGTGTGATTTGATTTTCGTCTAGAACATCAAAAATCCTTCAGGATGCTCCAAAATGACTCATCTATATCTATAATGATAGATCTTGATTAGGAGTATCTTTTTCTAGTACATGTCAAGTATCTATTTTGAAGTCTTGATCGATATTGGGGGTTGGGAAGGATCAGGTGATGGTTTTGGGTGTGATTTGATTTTCGTCTAGAACATCAAAAATCCTTCAGGATGCTCCAAAATGACTCATCTATATCTATAATGATAGATCTTGATTAGGAGTATCTTTTTCTAGTACATGTCAAGTATCTATTTTGAAGTCTTGATCGATTTTGGGGGTTGGGAAGGATCAGGTGATGGTTTTGGGTGTGATTTGATTTTCGTCTAGAACATCAAAAATCCTTCAGGATGCTCCAAAATGACTCATCTATATCTATAATGATAGATCTTGATTAGGAGTATCTTTTTCTAGTACATGTCAAGTATCTATTTTGAAGTCTTGATCGATTTTGGGGGTTGGAAAGGATCAGGTGATGGTTTTGGGTGTGATTTGATTTTCGTCTAGAACATCAAAAATCCTTCAGGATGCTCCAAAATGACTCATCTATATCTATAATGATAGATCTTGATTAGGAGTATCTTTTTCTAGTACATGTCAAGTATCTATTTTGAAGTCTTGATCGATTTTGGGGGTTGGGAAGGATCAGGTGATGGTTTTGAGTGTGATTTGATTTTCGTCTAGAACATCAAAAATCCTTCAGGATGCTCCAAAATGACTCATCTATATCTATAATGATAGATCTTGATTAGGAGTATCTTTTTCTAGTACATGTCAAGTATCTATTTTGAAGTCTTGATCGATTTTGGGGGTTGGGAAGGATCAGGTGATGGTTTTGGGTGTGATTTGATTTTCGTCTAGAACATCAAAAATCCTTCAGGATGCTCCAAAATGACTCATCTATATCTATAATGATAGATCTTGATTAGGAGTATCTTTTTCTAGTACATGTCAAGTATCTATTTTGAAGTCTTGATTGATTTTGGGGGTTGGGAAGGATCAGGTGATGGTTTTGGGTGTGATTTGATTTTCGTCTAGAACATCAAAAATTCTTCAGGATGCTCCAAAATGACTCATCTATATCTATAATGATAGATCTTGATTAGGAGTATCTTTTTCTAGTACATGTCAAGTATCTATTTTGAAGTCTTGATCGATTTTGGGGGTTGGGAAGGATCAGGTGATGGTTTTGGGTGTGATTTGATTTTCGTCTAGAACATCAAAAATCCTTCAGGATGCTCCAAAATGACTCATCTATATCTATAATGATAGATCTTGATTAGGAGTATCTTTTTCTAGTACATGTCAAGTATCTATTTTGAAGTCTTGATCGATTTTGGGGGTTGGGAGGGATCAGGTGATGGTTTTGGGTGTGATTTGATTTTCGTCTAGAACATCAAAAATCCTTCAGGATGCTCCAAAATGACTCATCTATATCTATAATGATAGATCTTGATTAGGAGTATCTTTTTCTAGTACATGTCAAGTATCTATTTTGAAGTCTTGATCGATTTTGGGGGTTGGGAAGGATCAGGTGATGGTTTTGGGTGTTTTGGGGGTTGGGAAGGATCAGGTGATGGTTTTGGGTGTGATTTGATTTTCTAGTACATGTCAAGTATCTATTTTGAAGTCTTGATTGATTTTGGGGGTTGGGAAGGATCAGGTGATGGTTTTGGGTGTGATTTGATTTTCGTCTAGAACATCAAAAATCCTTCAGGATGCTCCAAAATGACTCATCTATATCTATAATGATAGATCTTGATTAGGAGTATCTTTTTCTAGTATATGTCAAGTATCTATTTTGAAGTCTTGATCGATTTTGGGGGTTCGGAAGGATCAGGTGATGGTTTTGGGTGTGATTTGATTTTCGTCTAGAACATCAAAAATCCTTCAGGATGATCCAAAATGACTCATCTATATCTATAATGATAGATCTTGATTAGGAGTATCTTTTTCTAGTACATGTCAAGTATCTATTTTGAAGTCTTGATCGATTTTGGGGGTTGGGAAGGATCAGGTGATGGTTTTGGGTGTGATTTGATTTTCGTCTAGAACATCAAAAATCCTTCAGGATGCTCCAAAATGACTCATCTATATCTATAATGATCGATCTTGATTAGGAGTATCTTTTTCTAGTACATGTCAAGTATCTATTTTGAAGTCTTGATCGATTTTGGGGGTTGGGAAGGATCAGGTGATGGTTTTGGGTGTGATTTGATTTTCGTCTAGAACATCAAAAAACCTTCAGGATGCTCCAAAATGACTCATCTATATCTATAATGATAGATCTTGATTAGGAGTATCTTTTTCTAGTACATGTCAAGTATCTATTTTGAAGTCTTGATCGATTTTGGAGGTTGGGAAGGATCAGGTGATGGTTTTGGGTGTGATTTGATTTTCGTCTAGAACATCAAAAATCCTTCAGGATGCTCCAAAATGACTCATCTATAATGATAGATCTTGATTAGGAGTATCTTTTTCTAGTACATGTCAAGTATCTATTTTGAAGTCTTGATCGATTTTGGGGGTTGGGAAGGATCAGGTGATGGTTTTGGGTGTGATTTGATTTTCGTCTAGAACATCAAAAATCCTTCAGGATGCTCCAAAATGACTCATCTATATCTATAATGATAGATCTTGATTAGGAGTATCTTTTTCTAGTACATGTCAAGTATCTATTTTGAAGTCTTGATCGATTTTGGGGGTTGGGAAGGATCAGGTGATGGTTTTGGGTGTGATTTGATTTTCGTCTAGAACATCAAAAATCCTTCAGGATGCTCCAAAATGACTCATCTATATCTATAATGATAGATCTTGATTAGGAGTATCTTTTTCTAGTACATGTCAAGTATCTATTTTGAAGTCTTGATCGATTTTGGGGGTTGGGAAGGATCAGGTGATGGTTTTGGGTGTGATTTGATTTTCGTCTCGAACATCAAAAATCCTTCAGGATGCTCCAAAATGACTCATCTATATCTATAATGATAGATCTTGATTAGGAGTATCTTTTTCTAGTACATGTCAAGTATCTATTTTGAAGTCTTGATCGATTTTGGGGGTTGGGAAGGATCAGGTGATGGTTTTGGGTGTGATTTGATTTTCGTCTAGAACATCAAAAATCCTTCAGGATGCTCCAAAATGACTCATCTATATCTATAATGATAGATCTTGATTAGGAGTATCTTTTTCTAGTACATGTCAAGTATCTATTTTGAAGTCTTGATCGATTTTGGGGGTTGGGAAGGATCAGGTGATGGTTTTGGGTGTGATTTGATTTTCGTCTAGAACATCAAAAATCCTTCAGGATGCTCCAAAATGACTCATCTATATCTATAATGATAGATCTTGATTAGGAGTATCTTTTTCTAGTACATGTCAAGTATCTATTTTGAAGTCTTGATCGATTTTGGGGGTTGGGAAGGATCAGGTGATGGTTTTGGGTGTGATTTGATTTTCGTCTAGAACATCAAAAATCCTTCAGGATGCTCCAAAATGACTCATCTATATCTATAATGATAGATCTTGATTAGGAGTATCTTTTTCTAGTACATGTCAAGTATCTATTTTGAAGTCTTGATCGATTTTGGGGGTTGGGAAGGATCAGGTGATGGTTTTGGGTGTGATTTGATTTTCGTCTAGAACATCAAAAATCCTTCAGGATGCTCCAAAATGACTCATCTATATCTATAATGATGGATCTTGATTAGGAGTATCTTTTTCTAGTACATGTCAAGTATCTATTTTGAAGTCTTGATCGATTTTGGGGGTTGGGAAGGATCAGGTGATGGTTTTGGGTGTGATTTGATTTTCGTCTAGAACATCAAAAATCCTTCAGGATGCTCCAAAATGACTCATCTATATCTCTAATGATAGATCTTGATTAGGAGTATCTTTTTCTGGTACATGTCAAGTATCTATTTTGAAGTTTTGATCGATTTTGGGGGTTGGGAAGGATCAGGTGATGGTTTTGGGTGTGATTTGATTTTCGTCTAGAACATCAAAAATCCTTCAGGATGCTCCAAAATGACTCATCTATATCTATAATGATAGATCTTGATTAGGAGTATCTTTTTCTAGCACATGTCAAGTATCAATTTTGAAGTCTTGATCCATTTTGGGGGTTGGGAAGGATCAGGTGATGGTTTTGGGTGTGATTTGATTTTCGTCTAGAACATCAAAAATCCTTCAGGATGCTCCAAAATGACTCATCTATATCTATAATGATAGATCTTGATTAGGAGTATCTTTTTCTAGTACATGTCAAGTATCTATTTTGAAGTCTTGATCGATTTTGGGGGTTGGGAAGGATCAGGTGATGGTTTTGGGTGTGATTTGATTTTCGTCTAGAACATCAAAAATCCTTCAGGATGCTCCAAAATGACTCATCTATATCTATAATGATAGATCTTGATTAGGAGTATCTTTTCTAGTACATGTCAAGTATCTATTTTGAAGTCTTGATCGATTTTAGGGGTTGGGAAGGATCAGGTGATGGTTTTGGGTGTGATTTGATTTTCGTCTAGAACATCAAAAATCCTTCAGGATGCTCCAAAATGACTCATCTATATCTATAATGATAGATCTTGATTAGGAGTATCTTTTTCTAGTACATGTCAAGTATCTATTTTGAAGTCTTGATCGATTTTGGGGGTTGGGAAGGATCAGGTGATGGTTTTGGGTGTGATTTGATTTTCGTCTAGAACATCAAAAATCCTTCAGGATGCTCCAAAATGACTCATCTATATCTATAATGATAGATCTTGATTAGGAGTATCTTTTTCTAGTACATGTCAAGTATCTATTTTGAAGTCTTGATCGATTTTGGGGGTTGGGAAGGATCAGGTGATGGTTTTGGGTGTGATTTGATTTTCGTCTAGAACATCAAAAATCCTTCAGGATGCTCCAAAATAACTCATCTATAATGATAGATCTTGATTAGAAGTATCTTTTTCTAGTACATGTCAAGTATCTATTTTGAAGTCTTGATCGATTTTGGGGGTTGGGAAGGATCAGGTGATGGTTTTGGGTGTGATTTGATTTTCGTCTAGAACATCAAAAATCCTTCAGGATGCTCCAAAATGACTCATCTATATCTATAATGATAGATCTTGATTAGGAGTATCTTTTTCTAGTACATGTCAAGTATCTATTTTGAAGTCTTGATCGATTTTGGGGGTTGGGAAGGATCAGGTGATGGTTTTGGGTGTGATTTGATTTTCGTCTAGAACATCAAAAATCCTTCAGGATGCTCCAAAATGACTCATCTATATCTATAATGATAGATCTTGATTAGGAGTATCTTTTTCTAGTACATGTCAAGTATCTATTTTGAAGTCTTGATCGATTTTGGGGGTTGGGAAGGATCAGGTGATGGTTTTGGGTGTGATTTGATTTTCGTCTCGAACATCAAAAATCCTTCAGGATGCTCCAAAATGACTCATCTATATCTATAATGATAGATCTTGATTAGGAGTATCTTTTTCTAGTACATGTCAAGTATCTATTTTGAAGTCTTGATCGATTTTGGGGGTTGGGAAGGATCAGGTGATGGTTTTGGGTGTGATTTGATTTTCGTCTAGAACATCAAAAATCCTTCAGGATGCTCCAAAATGACTCATCTATATCTATAATGATAGATCTTGATTAGGAGTATCTTTTTCTAGTACATGTCAAGTATCTATTTTGAAGTCTTGATCGATTTTGGGGGTTGGGAAGGATCAGGTGATGGTTTTGGGTGTGATTTGATTTTCGTCTAGAACATCAAAAATCCTTCAGGATGCTCCAAAATGACTCATCTATATCTATAATGATAGATCTTGATTAGGAGTATCTTTTTCTAGTACATGTCAAGTATCTGTTTTGAAGTCTTGATCGATTTTGGGGGTTGGCAAGGATCAGGTGATGGTTTTGGGTGTGATTTGATTTTCGTCTAGAACATCAAAAATCCTTCAGGATGCTCCAAAATGACTCATCTATATCTATAATGATAGATCTTGATTAGGAGTATCTTTTTCTAGTACATGTCAAGTATCTATTTTGAAGTCTTGATCGATTTTGGGGGTTGGGAAGGATCAGGTGATGGTTTTGGGTGTGATTTCATTTTCGTCTAGAACATCAAAAATCCTTCAGGATGCTCCAAAATGACTCATCTATATCTATAATGATAGATCTTGATTAGGAGTATCTTTTTCTAGTACATGTCAAATATCTATTTTGAAGTCTTGATCGATTTTGGGGGTTGGGAAGGATCAGGTGATGGTTTTGGGTGTGATTTGATTTTCGTCTAGAACATCAAAAATCCTTCAGGATGCTCCAAAATGACTCATCTATATCTATAATGATAGATCTTGATTAGGAGTATCTTTTTCTAGTACATGTCAAGTATCTATTTTGAAGTCTTGATCGATTTTGGGGATTGGGAAGGATCAGGTGATGGTTTTGGGTGTGATTTGATTTTCGTCTAGAACATCAAAAATCCTTCAGGATGCTCCAAAATGACTCATCTATATCTATATAATGATAGATCTTGATTAGGAGTATCTTTTTCTAGTACATGTCAAGTATCTATTTTGAAGTCTTGATCGATTTTGGAGGTTGGGAAGGATCAGGTGATGGTTTTGGGTGTGATTTGATTTTCGTCTAGAACATCAAAAATCCTTCAGGATGCTCCAAAATGACTCATCTATAATGATAGATCTTGATTAGGAGTATCTTTTTCTAGTACATGTCAAGTATCTATTTTGAAGTCTTGATCGATTTTGGGGGTTGGGAAGGATCAGGTGATGGTTTTGGGTGTGATTTGATTTTCGTCTAGAACATCAAAAATCCTTCAGGATGCTCCAAAATGACTCATCTATATCTATAATGATAGATCTTGATTAGGAGTATCTTTTTCTAGTACATGTCAAGTATCTATTTTGAAGTCTTGATCGATTTTGGGGGTTGGGAAGGATCAGGTGATGGTTTTGGGTGTGATTTGATTTTCGTCTAGAACATCAAAAATCCTTCAGGATGCTCCAAAATGACTCATCTATATCTATAATGATAGATCTTGATTAGGAGTATCTTTTTCTAGTACATGTCAAGTATCTATTTTGAAGTCTTGATCGATTTTGGGGGTTGGGAAGGATCAGGTGATGGTTTTGGGTGTGATTTGATTTTCGTCTAGAACATCAAAAATCCTTCAGGATGCTCCAAAATGACTCATCTATATCTATAATGATAGATCTTGATTAGGAGTATCTTTTTCTAGTACATGTCAAGTATCTATTTTGAAGTCTTGATCGATTTTGGGGGTTGGGAAGGATTAGGTGATGGTTTTGGGTGTGAATTGATTTTCGTCTAGAACATCAAAAATCCTTCAGGATGCTCCAAAATGACTCATCTATATCTATAATGATAGATCTTGATTAGGAGTATCTTTTTCTAGTACATGTCAAGTATCTATTTTGAAGTCTTGATCGATTTTGGGGGTTGGGAAGGATCAGGTGATGGTTTTGGGTGTGATTTGATTTTCGTCTAGAACATCAAAAATCCTTCAGGATGCTCCAAAATGACTCATCTATATCTATAATGATAGATCTTGATTAGGAGTATCTTTTTCTAGTACATGTCAAGTATCTATTTTGAAGTCTTGATCGATTTTGGGGGGTTGGGAAGGATCAGGTGATGGTTTTGGGTGTGATTTGATTTTCGTCTAGAACATCAAAAATCCTTCAGGATGCTCCAAAATGACTCATCTATATCTATAATGATAGATCTTGATTAGGAGTATCTTTTTCTAGTACATGTCAAGTATCTATTTTGAAGTCTTGATCGATTTTGGGGGTTGGGAAGGATCAGGTGATGGTTTTGGGTGTGGTTTGATTTTCGTCTAGAACATCAAAAATCCTTCAGGATGCTCCAAAATGACTCATCTATATCTATAATGATAGATCTTGATTAGGAGTATCATTTTCTAGTACATGTCAAGTATCTATTTTGAAGTCTTGATCGATTTTGGGGGTTGGGAAGGATCAGGTGATGGTTTTGGGTGTGATTTGATTTTCGTCTAGAACATCAAAAATCCTTCAGGATGCTCCAAAATGACTCATCTATATCTATAATGATAGATCTTGATTAGGAGTATCTTTTTCTAGTACATGTCAAGTATCTATTTTGAAGTCTTGATCGATTTTGGGGGTTGGGAAGGATCAGGTGATGGTTTTGGGTGTGATTTGATTTTAGTCTAGAACATCAAAAATCCTTCAGGATGCTCCAAAATGACTCATCTATATCTATAATGATAGATCTTGATTAGGAGTATCTTTTTCTAGTACATGTCAAGTATCTATTTTGAAGACTTGATCGATTATGGGGGTTGGGAAGGATCAGGTGATGGTTTTGGGTGTGATTTGATTTTCGTCTAGAACATCAAAAATCCTTCAGGATGCTCCAAAATGACTCATCTATATCTATAATGATAGATCTTGATTAGGAGTATCTTTTTCTAGTACATGTCAAGTATCTATTTTGAAGTCTTGATCGATTTTGGGGGTTGGGAAGGATCAGGTGATGGTTTTGGGTGTGATTTGATTTTCGTCTAGAACATCAAAAATCCTTCAGGATGCTCCAAAATGACTCATCTATATCTATAATGATAGATCTTGATTAGGAGTATCTTTTTCTAGTACATGTCAAGTATCTATTTTGAAGTCTTGATCGATTTTGGGGGTTGGGAAGGATCAGGTGATGGTTTTGGGTGTGATTTGATTTTCGTCTAGAACATCAAAAATCCTTCAGGATGCTCCAAAATGACTCATCTATATCTATAATGATAGATCTTGATTAGGAGTATCTTTTTCTAGTACATGTCAAGTATCTATTTTGAAGTCTTGATCGATTTTGGGGGTTGGGAAGGATCAGGTGATGGTTTTGGGTGTGATTTGATTTTCGTCTAGAACATCAAAAATCCTTCAGGATGCTCCAAAATGACTCATCTATATCTATAATGATAGATCTTGATTAGGAGTATCTTTTTCTAGTACATGTCAAGTATCTATTTTGAAGTCTTGATCGATTTTGGGGGTTGGGAAGGATCAGGTGATGGTTTTGGGTGTGATTTGATTTTCGTCTAGAACATCAAAAATCCTTCAGGATGCTCCAAAATGACTCATCTATATCTATAATGATAGATCTTGATTAGGAGTATCTTTTTCTAGTACATGTCAAGTATCTATTTTGAAGTCTTGATCGATTTTGGGGGTTGGGAAGGATCAGGTGATGGTTTTGGGTGTGATTTGATTTTCGTCTAGAACATCAAAAATCCTTCAGGATGCTCCAAAATGACTAATCTATATCTATAATGATAGATCTTGATTAGGAGTATCTTTTTCTAGTACATGTCAAGTATCTATTTTGAAGTCTTGATCGATTTTGGGGGTTGGGAAGGATCAGGTGATGGTTTTGGGTGTGATTTGATTTTCGTCTAGAACATCAAAAATCCTTCAGGATGCTCCAAAATGACTCATCTATATCTATAATGATAGATCTTGATTAGGAGTATCTTTTTCTAGTACATGTCAAGTATCTATTTTGAAGTCTTGATCGATTTTGGGGGTTGGGAAGGATCAGGTGATGGTTTTGGGTGTGATTTGATTTTCGTCTAGAACATCAAAAATCCTTCAGGATGCTCCAAAATGACTCATCTATATCTATAATGATAGATCTTGATTAGGAGTATCTTTTTCTAGTACATGTCAAGTATCTATTTTGAAGTCTTGATCGATTTTGGGGGTTGGGAAGGATCAGGTGATGGTTTTGGGTGTGATTTGATTTTCGTCTAGAACATCAAAAATCCTTCAGGATGCTCCAAAATGACTCATCTATATCTATAATGATAGATCTTGATTAGGAGTATCTTTTTCTAGTACATGTCAAGTATCTATTTTGAAGTCTTGATCGATTTTGGGGGTTGGGAAGGATCAGGTGATGGTTTTGGGTGTGATTTGATTTTCGTCTAGAACATCAAAAATCCTTCAGGATGCTCCAAAATGACTCATCTATATCTATAATGATAGATCTTGATTAGGAGTATCTTTTTCTAGTACATGTCAAGTATCTATTTTGAAGTCTTGATCGATTTTGGGGGTTGGGAAGGATCAGGTGATGGTTTTGGGTGTGATTTGATTTTCGTCTAGAACACCAAAAATCCTTCAGGATGCTCCAAAATGACTCATCTATATCTATAATGATAGATCTTGATTAGGAGTATCTTTTTCTAGTACATGTCAAGTATCTATTTTGAAGTCTTGATCGATTTTGGGGGTTGGGAAGGATCAGGTGATGGTTTTGGGTGTGATTTGATTTTCGTCTAGAACATCAAAAATCCTTCAGGATGCTCCAAAATGACTCATCTATATCTATAATGATAGATCTTGATTAGGAGTATCTTTTTCTAGTACATGTCAAGTATCTATTTTGAAGTCTTGATCGATTTTGGGGGTTGGGAAGGATCAGGTGATGGTTTTGGGTGTGATTTGATTTTCGTCTAGAACATCAAAAATCCTTCAGGATGCTCCAAAATGACTCATCTATATCTATAATGATAGATCTTGATTAGGAGTATCTTTTTCTAGTACATGTCAAGTATCTATTTTGAAGTCTTGATCGATTTTGGGGGTTGGGAAGGATCAGGTGATGGTTTTGGGTGTGATTTGATTTTCGTCTAGAACATCAAAAATCCTTCAGGATGCTCCAAAATGACTCATCTATATCTATAATGATAGATCTTGATTAGGAGTATCTTTTTCTAGTACATGTCAAGTATCTATTTTGAAGTCTTGATCGATTTTGGGGGTTGGGAAGGATCAGGTGATGGTTTTGGGTGTGATTTGATTTTCGTCTAGAACATCAAAAATCCTTCAGGATGCTCCAAAATGACTCATCTATATCTATAATGATAGATCTTGATTAGGAGTATCTTTTTCTAGTACATGTCAAGTATCTATTTTGAAGTCTTGATCGATTTTGGGGGTTGGGAAGGATCAGGTGATGGTTTTGGGTGTGATTTGATTTTCGTCTAGAACATCAAAAATCCTTCAGGATGCTCCAAAATGACTCATCTATATCTATAATGATAGATCTTGATTAGGAGTATCTTTTTCTAGTACATGTCAAGTATCTATTTTGAAGTCTTGATCGATTTTGGGGGTTGGGAAGGATCAGGTGATGGTTTTGGGTGTGATTTGATTTTCGTCTAGAACATCAAAAATCCTTCAGGATGCTCCAAAATGACTCATCTATATCTATAATGATAGATCTTGATTAGGAGTATCTTTTTCTAGTACATGTCAAGTATCTATTTTGAAGTCTTGATCGATTTTGGGGGTTGGGAAGGATCAGGTGATGGTTTTGGGTGTGATTTGATTTTCGTCTAGAACATCAAAAATCCTTCAGGATGCTCCAAAATGACTCATGTATATCTATAATGATAGATCTTGATTAGGAGTATCTTTTTCTAGTACATGTCAAGTATCTATTTTGAAGTCTTGATCGATTTTGGGGGTTGGGAAGGATCAGGTGATGGTTTTGGGTGTGATTTGATTTTCGTCTAGAACATCAAAAATCCTTCAGGATGCTCCAAAATGACTCATCTATATCTATAATGATAGATCTTGATTAGGAGTATCTTTTTCTAGTACATGTCAAGTATCTATTTTGAAGTCTTGATCGATTTTGGGGATTGGGAAGGATCAGGTGATGGTTTTGGGTGTGATTTGATTTTCGTCTAGAACATCAAAAATCCTTCAGGATGACTCATCTATATCTATAATGATAGATCTTGATTAGGAGTATCTTTTTCTAGTACATGTCAAGTATCTATTTTGAAGTCTTGATCGATTTTGGGGGTTGGGAAGGATCAGGTGATGGTTTTGGGTGTGATTTGATTTTCGTCTAGAACATCAAAAATCCTTCAGGATGCTCCAAAATGACTCATCTATATCTATAATGATAGATCTTGATTAGGAGTATCTTTTTCTAGTACATGTCAAGTATCTATTTTGAAGTCTTGATCGATTTTGGGGGTTGGGAAGGATCAGGTGATGGTTTTGGGTGTGATTTGATTTTCGTCTAGAACATCAAAAATCCTTCAGGATGCTCCAAAATGACTCATCTATATCTATAATGATAGATCTTGATTAGGAGTATCTTTTTCTAGTACATGTCAAGTATCTATTTTGAAGTCTTGATCGATTTTGGGGGTTGGGAAGGATCAGGTGATGGTTTTGGGTGTGATTTGATTTTCGTCTAGAACATCAAAAATCCTTCAGGATGCTCCAAAATGACTCATCTACATCTATAATGATAGATCTTGATTAGGAGTATCTTTTTCTAGTACATGTCAAGTATCTATTTTGAAGTCTTGATCGATTTTGGGGGTCGGGAAGGATCAGGTGATGGTTTTGGGTGTGATTTGATTTTCGTCTAGAACATCAAAAATCCTTCAGGATGCTCCAAAATGACTCATCTATATCTATAATGATAGATCTTGATTAGGAGTATCTTTTTCTAGTACATGTCAAGTATCTATTTTGAAGTCTTGATCGATTTCGGGTTGGGAAGGATCAGGTGATGGTTTTGGGTGTGATTTGATTTTCGTCTAGAACATCAAAAATCCTTCAGGATGCTCCAAAATGACTCATCTATATCTATAATGATAGATCTTGATTAGGAGTATCTTTTTCTAGTACATGTCAAGTATCTGTTTTGAAGTCTTGATCGATTTTGGGGGTTGGGAAGGATCAGGTGATGGTTTTGGGTGTGATTTGATTTTCGTCTAGAACATCAAAAATCCTTCAGGATGCTCCAAAATGACTCATCTATATCTATAATGATAGATCTTGATTAGGAGTATCTTTTTCTAGTACATGTCAAGTATCTATTTTGAAGTCTTGATCGATTTTGGGGGTTCAAAATGACTCATCTGTATCTATAATGATAGATCTTGATTAGGAGTATCTTTTTCTAGTACATGTCAAGTATCTATTTTGAAGTCTTGATCGATTTTGGGGGTTGGGAAGGATCAGGTGATGGTTTTGGGTGTGATTTGATTTTCGTCTAGAACATCAAAAATCCTTCAGGATGCTCCAAAATGACTCATCTATATCTATAATGATAGATCTTGATTAGGGGTATCTTTTTCTAGTATATGTCAAGTATCTATATTGAAGTCTTGATCGATTTTGGGGGTTGGGAAGGATCAGGTGATGGTTTTGGGTGTGATTTTATTTTCGTCTAGAACATCAAAAATCCTTCAGGATGCTCCAAAATGACTCATCTATATCTATAATGATAGATCTTGATTAGGAGTATCTTTTTCTAGTACATGTCAAGTATCTATTTTGAAGTCTTGATCGATTTTGGGGGTTGGGAAGGATCAGGAGATGGTTTTGGGTGTGATTTGATTTTCGTCTAGAACATCAAAAATCCTTCAGGATGCTCCAAAATGACTCATCTATATCTATAATGATAGATCTTGATTAGGAGTATCTTTTTCTAGTACATGTCAAGTATCTATTTTGAAGTCTTGATCGATTTTGGGGGTTGGGAAGGATCAGGTGATGGTTTTGGGTGTGATTTGATTTTCGTCTAGAACATCAAAAATCCTTCAGGATGCTCCAAAATGACTCATCTATATCTATAATGATAGATCTTGATTAGGAGTATCTTTTTCTAGTACATGTCAAGTATCTATTTTGAAGTCTTGATCGATTTTGGGGGTTGGGAAGGATCATGTGATGGTTTGGGTGTGATTTGATTTTCGTCTAGAACATCAAAAATCCTTCAGGATGCTCCAAAATGACTCATCTATATCTATAATGATAGATCTTGATTAGGAGTATCTTTTTCTAGTACATGTCAAGTATCTATTTTGAAGTCTTGATCGATTTTGGGGGTTGGGAAGGATCAGGTGATGGTTTTGGGTGTGATTTGATTTTCGTCTAGAACATCAAAAATCCTTCAGGATGCTCCAAAATGACTCATCTATATCTATAATGATAGATCTTGATTAGGAGTATCTTTTTCTAGTACATGTCAAGTATCTATTTTGAAGTCTTGATCGATTTTGGGGGTTGGGAAGGATCAGGTGATGGTTTTGGGTGTGATTTTATTTTCGTCTAGAACATCAAAAATCCTTCAGGATGCTCCAAAATGACTCATCTATATCTATAATGATAGATCTTGATTAGGAGTATCTTTTTCTAGTACATGTAAAGTATCTATTTTGAAGTCTTGATCGATTTTGGGGGTTGGGAAGGATCAGGAGATGGTTTTGGGTGTGATTTGATTTTCGTCTAGAACATCAAAAATCCTTCAGGATGCTCCAAAATGACTCATCTATATCTATAATGATAGATCTTAATTAGGAGTATCTTTTTCTAGTACATCAAGTATCTATTTTGAAGTCTTGATCGATTTTGGGGGTTGGGAAGGATCAGGTGATGGTTTTGGGTGTGATTTGATTTTCGTCTAGAACATCAAAAATCCTTCAGGATGCTCCAAAATGACTCATCTATATCTATAATGATAGATCTTGATTAGGAGTATCTTTTTCTAGTACATGTCAAGTATCTATTTTGAAGTCTTGATCGATTTTGGTGGTTGGGAAGGATCAGGTGATGGTTTTGGGTGTGATTTGATTTTCGTCTAGAACATCAAAAATCCTTCAGGATGCTCCAAAATGACTCATCTATATCTATAATGATAGATCTTGATTAGGAGTATCTTTTTCTAGTACATGTCAAGTATCTATTTTGAAGTCTTGATCGATTTTGGGGGTTGGGAAGGATCAGGTGATGGTTTTGGGTGTGATTTGATTTTCGTCTAGAACATCAAAAATCCTTCAGGATGCTCCAAAATGACTCATCTATATCTATAATGATAGATCTTGATTAGGAGTATCTTTTTCTAGTACATGTCAAGTATCTATTTTGAAGTCTTGATCGATTTTGGGGGTTGGGAAGGATCAGGTGATGGTTTTGGGTGTGATTTGATTTTCGTCTAGAACATCAAAAATCCTTCAGGATGCTCCAAAATGACTCATCTATATCTATAATGATAGATCTTGATTAGGAGTATCTTTTTCTAGTACATGTCAAGTATCTATTTTGAAGTCTTGATCGATTTTGGGGGTTGGGAAGGATCAGGTGATGGTTTTGGGTGTGATTTGATTTTCGTCTAGAACATCAAAAATCCTTCAGGATGCTCCAAAATGACTCATCTATATCTATAATGATAGATCTTGATTAGGAGTATCTTTTCTAGTACATGTTAAGTATCTATTTTGAAGTCTTGATCGATTTTGGGGGTTGGGAAGGATCAGGTGATGGTTTTGGGTGTGATTTGATTTTCGTCTAGAACATCAAAAATCCTTCAGGATGCTCCAAAATGACTCATCTATATCTATAATGATAGATCTTGATTAGGAGTATCTTTTTCTAGTACATGTCAAGTATCTATTTTGAAGTCTTGATCGATTTTGGGGGTTGGGAAGGATCAGGTGATGGTTTTGGGTGTGATTTGATTTTCGTCTAGAACATCAAAAATCCTTCAGGATGCTCCAAAATGACTCATCTATATCTATAATGATAGATCTTGATTAGGAGTATCTTTTTCTAGTACATGTCAAGTATCTATTTTGAAGTCTTGATCGATTTTGGGGGTTGGGAAGGATCAGGTGATGGTTTTGGGTGTGATTTGATTTTCGTCTAGAACATCAAAAATCCTTCAGGATGCTCCAAAATGACTCATCTATATCTATAATGATAGATCTTGATTAGGAGCATCTTTTTCTAGTACATGTCAAGTATCTATTTTGAAGTCTTGATCGATTTTGGGGGTTGGGAAGGATCAGGTGATGGTTTTGGGTGTGATTTGATTTTCGTCTAGAACATCAAAAATCCTTCAGGATGCTCCAAAATGACTCATCTATATCTATAATGATAGATCTTGATTAGGAGTATCTTTTTCTAGTACATGTCAAGTATCTATTTTGAAGTCTTGATCGATTTTGGGGGTTGGGAAGTATCAGGTGATGGTTTTGGGTGTGATTTGATTTTCGTCTAGAACATCAAAAATCCTTCAGGATGCTCCAAAATGACTCATCTATATCTATAATGATAGATCTTGATTAGGAGTATCTTTTTCTAGTACATGTCAAGTATCTATTTTGAAGTCTTGATCGATTTTGGGGGTTGGGAAGGATCAGGTGATGGTTTTGGGTGTGATTTGATTTTCGTCTAGAACATCAAAAATCCTTCAGGATGCTCCAAAATGACTCATCTATATCTATAATGATAGATCTTGATTAGGAGTATCTTTTTCTAGTACATGTCAAGTATCTATTTTGAAGTCTTGATCGATTTTGGGGGTTGGGAAGGATCAGGTGATGGTTTTGGGTGTGATTTGATTTTCGTCTAGAACATCAAAAATCCTTCAGGATGCTCCAAAATGACTCATCTATATCTATAATGATAGATCTTGATTAGGAGTATCTTTTTCTAGTACATGTCAAGTATCTATTTTGAAGTCTTGATCGATTTTGGGGGTTGGGAAGGATCAGGTGATGGTTTTGGGTGTGATTTGATTTTCGTCTAGAACATCAAAAATCCTTCAGGATGCTCCAAAATGACTCATCTATATCTATAATGATAGATCTTGATTAGGAGTATCTTTTTCTAGTACATGTCAAGTATC
This sequence comes from Eupeodes corollae, assembly GCF_945859685.1. Taxonomy (NCBI): domain Eukaryota; kingdom Metazoa; phylum Arthropoda; class Insecta; order Diptera; family Syrphidae; genus Eupeodes; species Eupeodes corollae. The sequence continues at coordinate 25,161 of NW_026605347.1, forward strand.
TATTTTGAAGTCTTGATCGATTTTGGGGGTTGGGAAGGATCAGGTGATGGTTTTGGGTGTGATTTGATTTTCGTCTAGAACATCAAAAATCCTTCAGGATGCTCCAAAATGACTCATCTATATCTATAATGATAGTTCTTGATTAGGAGTATCTTTTTCTAGTACATGTCAAGTATCTATTTTGAAGTCTTGTTCGATTTTGGGGGTTGGGAAGGATCAGGTGATGGTTTTGGGTGTGATTTGATTTTCGTCTAGAACATCAAAAATCCTTCAGGATGCTCCAAAATGACTCATCTATATCTATAATGATAGATCTTGATTAGGAGTATCTTTTTCTAGTACATGTCAAGTATCTATTTTGAAGTCTTGATCGATTTTGGGGGTTGGGAAGGATCAGGTGATGGTTTTGGGTGTGATTTGATTTTCGTCTAGAACATCAAAAATCCTTCAGGATGCTCCAAAATGACTCATCTATATCTATAATGATAGATCTTGATTAGGAGTATCTTTTTCTAGTACATGTGAAGTACCTATTTTGAAGTCTTGATCGATTTTGGGGGTTGGGAAGGATCAGGTGATGGTTTTGGGTGTGATTTGATTTTCGTCTAGAACATCAAAAATCCTTCAGGATGCTCCAAAATGACTCATCTATATCTATAATGATAGATCTTGATTAGGAGTATCTTTTTCTAGTACATGTCAAGTATCTATTTTGAAGTCTTGATCGATTTTGGGGGTTGGGAAGGATCAGGTGATGGTTTTGGGTGTGATTTGATTTTCGTCTAGAACATCAAAAATCCTTCAGGATGCTCCAAAATGACTCATCTATATCTATAATGATAGATCTTGATTAGGAGTATCTTTTTCTGGTACATGTCAAGTATCTATTTTGAAGTCTTGATCGATTTTGGGGGTTGGGAAGGATCAGGTGATGGTTTTGGGTGTGATTTGATTTTCGTCTAGAACATCAAAAATCCTTCAGGATGCTCCAAAATGACTCATCTATATCTATAATGATAGATCTTGATTAGGAGTATCTTTTTCTAGTACATGTCAAGTATCTATTTTGAAGTCTTGATCGATTTTGGGGGTTGGGAAGGATCAGGTGATGGTTTTGGGTGTGATTTGATTTTCGTCTAGAACATCAAAAATCCTTCAGGATGCTCCAAAATGACTCATCTATATCTATAATGATAGATCTTGATTAGGAGTATCTTTTTTTAGTACATGTCAAGTATCTATTTTGAAGTCTTGATCGATTTTGGGGGTTGGGAAGGATCAGGTGATGGTTTTGGGTGTGATTTGATTTTCGTCTAGAACATCAAAAATCCTTCAGGATGCTCCAAAATGACTCATCTATATCTATAATGATAGATCTTGATTAGGAGTATCTTTTTCTAGTACATGTCAAGTATCTATTTTGAAGTCTTGATCGATTTTGGGGGTTGGGAAGGATCAGGTGATGGTTTTGGGTGTGATTTGATTTTCGTCTAGAACATCAAAAATCCTTCAGGATGCTCCAAAATGACTCATCTATATCTATAATGATAGATCTTGATTAGGAGTATCTTTTTCTAGTACATGTCAAGTATCTATTTTGAAGTCTTGATCGATTTTGGGGGTTGGGAAGGATCAGGTGATGGTTTTGGGTGTGATTTGATTTTCGTCTAGAACATCAAAAATCCTTCAGGATGCTCCAAAATGACTCATCTATATCTATAATGATAGATCTTGATTAGGAGTATCTTTTTCTAGTACATGTCAAGTATCTATTTTGAAGTCTTGATCGATTTTGGGGGTTGGGAAGGATCAGGTGATGGTTTTGGGTGTGATTTGATTTTCGTCTAGAACATCAAAAATCCTTCAGGATGCTCCAAAATGACTCATCTATATCTATAATGATAGATCTTGATTAGGAGTATCTTTTTCTAGTACATGTCAAGTATCTATTTTGAAGTCTTGATCGATTTTGGGGGTTGGGAAGGATCAGGTGATGGTTTTGGGTGTGATTTGATTTTCGTCTAGAACATCAAAAATCCTTCAGGATGCTCCAAAATGACTCATCTATATCTATAATGATAGATCTTGATTAGGAGTATCTTTTTCTAGTACATGTCAAGTATCTATTTTGAAGTCTTGATCGATTTTGGGGGTTGGGAAGGATCAGGTGATGGTTTTGGGTGTGATTTGATTTTCGTCTAGAACATCAAAAATCCTTCAGGATGCTCCAAAATGACTCATCTATATCTATAATGATAGATCTTGATTAGGAGTATCTTTTTCTAGTACATGTCAAGTATCTATTTTGAAGTCTTGATCGATTTTGGGGGTTGGGAAGGATCAGGTGATGGTTTTGGGTGTGATTTGATTTTCGTCTAGAACATCAAAAATCCTTCAGGATGCTCCAAAATGACTCATCTATATCTATAATGATAGATCTTGATTAGGAGTATCTTTTTCTAGTACATGTCAAGTATCTATTTTGAAGTCTTGATCGATTTTGGGGGTTGGGAAGGATCAGGTGATGGTTTTGGGTGTGATTTAATTTTCGTCTAGAACATCAAAAATCCTTCAGGATGCTCCAAAATGACTCATCTATATCTATAATGATAGATCTTGATTAGGAGTATCTTTTTCTAGTACATGTCAAGTATCTATTTTGAAGTCTTGATCGATTTTGGGGGTTGGGAAGGATCAGGTGATGGTTTTGGGTGTGATTTGATTTTCGTCTAGAACATCAAAAATCCTTCAGGATGCTTCAAAATGACTCATCTATATCTATAATGATAGATCTTGATTAGGAGTATCTTTTTCTAGTACATGTCAAGTATCTATTTTGAAGTCTTGATCGATTTTGGGGGTTGGGAAGGATCAGGTGATGGTTTTGGGTGTGATTTGATTTTCGTCTAGAACATCAAAAATCCTTCAGGATGCTCCAAAATGACTCATCTATATCTATAATGATAGATCTTGATTAGGAGTATCTTTTTCTAGTACATGTCAAGTATCTATTTTGAAGTCTTGATCGATTTTGGGGGTTGGGAAGGATCAGGTGATGGTTTTGGGTGTGATTTGATTTTCGTCTAGAACATCAAAAATCCTTCAGGATGCTCCAAAATGACTCATCTATATCTATAATGATAGATCTTGATTAGGAGTATCTTTTTCTAGTACATGTCAAGTATCTATTTTGAAGTCTTGATCGATTTTGGGGGTTGGGAAGGATCAGGTGATGGTTTTGGGTGTGATTTGATTTTCGTCTAGAACATCAAAAATCCTTCAGGATGCTCCAAAATGACTCATCTATATCTATAATGATAGATCTTGATTAGGAGTATCTTTTTCTAGTACATGTCAAGTATCTATTTTGAAGTCTTGATCGATTTTGGGGGTTGGGAAGGATCAGGTGATGGTTTTGGGTGTGATTTGATTTTCGTCTAGAACATCAAAAATCCTTCAGGATGCTCCAAAATGACTCATCTATATCTATAATGATAGATCTTGATTAGGAGTATCTTTTTCTAGTACATGTCAAGTATCTATTTTGAAGTCTTGATCGATTTTGGGGGTTGGGAAGGATCAGGTGATGGTTTTGGGTGTGATTTGATTTTCGTCTAGAACATCAAAAATCCTTCAGGATGGTCCAAAATGACTCATCTATATCTATAATGATAGATCTTGATTAGGAGTATCTTTTTCTAGTACATGTCAAGTATCTATTTTGAAGTCTTGATCGATTTTGGGGGTTGGGAAGGATCAGGTGATGGTTTTGGGTGTGATTTGATTTTCGTCTAGAACATCAAAAATCCTTCAGGATGCTCCAAAATGACTCATCTATATCTATAATGATAGATCTTGATTAGGAGTATCTTTTTCTAGTACATGTCAAGTATCTATTTTGAAGTCTTGATCGATTTTGGGGGTTGGGAAGGATCAGGTGATGGTTTTGGGTGTGATTTGATTTTCGTCTAGAACATCAAAAATCCTTCAGGATGCTGCAAAATGACTCATCTATATCTATAATGATAGATCTTGATTAGGAGTATCTTTTTCTAGTACATGTCAAGTATCTATTTTGAAGTCTTGATCGATTTTGGGGGTTGGGAAAGATCAGGTGATGGTTTTGGGTGTGATTTGATTTTCGTCTAGAACATCAAAAATCCTTCAGGATGCTCCAAAATGACTCATCTATATCTATAATGATAGATCTTGATTAGGAGTATCTTTTTCTAGTACATGTCAAGTATCTATTTTGAAGTCTTGATCGATTTTGGGGGTTGGGAAGGATCAGGTGATGGTTTTGGGTGTGATTTGGTTTTCGTCTAGAACATCAAAAATCCTTCAGGATGCTCCAAAATGACTCATCTATATCTATAATGATAGATCTTGATTAGGAGTATCTTTTTCTAGTACATGTCAAGTATCTATTTTGAAGTCTTGATCGATTTTGGGGGTTGGGAAGGATCAGGTGATGGTTTTGGGTGTGATTTGATTTTCGTCTAGAACATCAAAAATCCTTCAGGATGCTCCAAAATGACTCATCTATATCTATAATGATAGATCTTGATTAGGAGT
>NW_026605348.1:0-17002 GCF_945859685.1 Eupeodes corollae
ATTAACATTATACATATACATTATACATTATACATTATACATTATACATTATACATTATACATTATACATTATACATTATACATTATACATTATACATTATACATATACATATACATTATACATTATACATTATACATTATACATTATACATTATACATTATACATTATACATTATACATTATACATTAACATTATACATTATACATTATACATTAACATTATACATTATACATATACATTATACATTATACATTATACATTATACATTATACATTATACATTATACATTATACATATACATTATACATTATACATTATACATTATACATTATACATTATACATTATACATTATACATTATACATTATACATTATACATTATACATTATACATTATACATTATACATTATACATTATACATTAACATTATACATTATACATTATACATTATACATATACATTATACATTATACATTATACATTATACATTATACATTACATATACATTATACATTATACATTATACATTATACATTATACATAACATTATACATTAACATTATACATTATACATATACATTATACATTATACATTATACATTATACATTATACATTATACATTATACATTATACATTATACATTATACATTATACATTATACATTATACATTATACATTATACATTATACATTATACATTATACATTATACATTATACATTAAATATACATTATACATTATACATTATACATTATACATTATACATTATACATTATACATTATACATTATACATTACATTATACATTATACATTATACATTATACATTATACATTATACATTATACATTATACATTATACATTAACATATACATTATACATTATACATTATACATTATACATTATACATTATACATTATACATTATACATTATACATTATACATTATACATTATACATTATACATTATACATTATACATTATACATTATACATTATACATTATACATTATACATTATACATTATACATTATACATTATACATTATACATATACATTATACATTATACATTATACATTATACATTATACATTATACATATACATTATACATTATACATTATACATTATACATTATACATTATACATTATACATTATACATTATACATTATACATTATACATTATACATTATACATTATACATTATACATTATACATTACATTATACATTATACATTATACATAATTATACATTATACATTATACATTATACATTATACATATACATATACATTATACATTATACATATACATTATACATTATACATTATACATTATACATTATACATTATACATTATACATTATACATTATACATTAATACATTATACATTATACATTATACATTATACATTATACATTATACATATACATTATACATTATACATTATACATTATACATTATACATTATACATTATACATTATACATTATACATTATACATTATACATTATACATTATACATTATACATTAACATTATACATTATACATTATACATTATACATTATACATTATACATTATACATTATACATTATACATTATACATTATACATTATACATTATACATTATACATTATACATTATACATTATACATTATACATTATACATTATACATTATACATTATACATATACATTATACATTATACATTATACATTATACATTATACATTATACATTATACATATACATTATACATTATACATTATACATTATACATTATACATTATACATTATACATTATACATTACTTACATTAACATATACATTATACATATACATTATACATTATACATTATACATTATACATTATACATTATACATTATACATTATACATTATACATTATACATTATACATTATACATTATACATTATACATTATACATTATACATTAACATTATACATTATACATATACATTATACATTATACATTATACATTATACATTATACATATACATTATACATTATACATTATACATTATACATTATATACATTATACATTATACATTATACATTATATACATTATACATTATACATTATACATTATACATAATACATATACATATACATTATACATTATACATTATACATATACATTATACATTATACATTATACATTATACATTATACATTAAACATTATACATTATACATTATACATTATACATTATACATTATACATTATACATTATACATTATACATTATACATTATACATTATACATTATACATTATACATTATATACATTATACATTATACATTATACATTATACATTATACATTATACATATACATACATTATACATTATACATTATACATTATACATTATACATTATACATTATACATTATACATTATACATTATACATTATACATTATACATATACATTATACATTATACATTATACATTATACATTATACATTATACATTATACATTATACATTATACATTATACATTATACATTATACATTATACATTATACATTATACATATACATTATACATTATACATTATACATTATACATTATACATTATACATTATACATATACATTATACATTATACATTATACATATTATACATTATACATTATACTTATACATTATACATTATACATTATACATTATACATTATACATTATACATTATACATATACATTAACATTATACATTATACATTATACATTATACATTATACATATACATTATACATTATACATTATACATTATACATTACATTATACATTATACATTATACATATACATTATACATTATACATTATACATTATACATTATACATTATACATTATACATTATACATTATACATTATACATTATACATTATACATTATACATTATACATTATACATTATACATTATACATTATACATTATACATTATACATTATACATTATACATTATACATTATACATTATACATATACATTATACATTATACATTATACATTATACATTATACATATACATATACATTATACATTATACATTATACATTATACATTATACATTATACATTATACATTATACATTATACATTATACATTATACATTATACATTATACATTATACATTATACATTATACATTATACATTATACATATACATTATACATTATACATTATACATTATACATTATACATTATACATTATACATTATACATTATACATTATACATTATACATTATACATTATATACATTATACATTATACTTATACATTATACATTATACATTATACATTATACATTATACATTACATTATACATTATACATTATACATTATACATTATACATTATACATATACTTATACATTATACATTATACATTATACATTATACATATACATTATACATTATACATTATACATTATACATTATACATTATACATTATACATTATACATTATACATTATACATTATACATTATACATTATACATTATACATTATACATACATATACATTATACATTATACATTATACATTATACATTATACATTATACATTATACATTATACATTATACATTATACATTATACATTATACATATACATTATACATTATACATTATACATTATACATTACATTATACATTATACATTATACATTATACATTATACATTATACATTATACATTAAACATTATACATTATACATTATACATTATACATTATACATTATACATTATACAATACATTAAACATTATACATTATACATTATACATTATACATTATACATTATACATTATACATTATACATTATACATTATACATTATAACATTATACATTATACATTATACATATACATTATACATTATACATTATACATTATACATTATACATTATACATTATACATTATACATTAACATTATACATAACATTATACATTATACATTATACATTACATACATATACATTATACATTATACATTATACATTATACATTATACATAACATTATACATTATACATTATACATTATACATTATACATTATACATTATACATTATACATTATACATTATACATTATACATTATACATTATACATTATACATATACATATACATTATACATTATACATTATACATTATACATTATACATTATACATTATACATTATACATTATACATTATACATTATACATTATACATTATACATATACATTATACATTATACATATACATTATACATTATACATTATACATTATACATTATACATTATACATTATACATAACATTATACATTATACATTATACATTATACATTATACATTATACATTATACATTATACATAACATTATACATTATACATTATACATTATACATTATACATTATACATTATACATTATACATTATACATTATACATTATACATTATACATTATACATTATACATTATACATTATACATATACATTATACATTATACATTATACATTATACATTATACATTATACATTATACATTATACATTATACATTATACATTATACATTATACATTATACATTATACATTATACATTATACATTATACATTATACATTATACATTATACATTATACATTATACATTATACATTATACATTATACATTATACATTATACATTATACATTATACATTATACATTATACATTATACATTATACATTATACATTATACATTATACATTATACATTATACATTATACATTATACATTATACATTATACATTATACATTATACATTATACATTATACATTATACATTATACATTATACATTATACATTATACATTATACATTATACATTATACATTATACATTATACATTATACATTATACATTATACATTATACATTATACATTATACATTATACATTATACATTATACATTATACATTATACATTATACATTATACATTATACATTATACATTATACATTATACATTATACATTATACATTATACATTATACATTATACATTATACATTATACATTATACATTATACATTATACATTATACATTATACATTATACATTATACATTATACATTATACATTATACATTATACATTATACATTATACATTATACATTATACATTATACATTATACATTATACATTATACATTATACATTATACATTATACATTATACATTATACATTATACATTATACATTATACATTATACATTATACATTATACATTATACATTATACATTATACATTATACATTATACATTATACATTATACATTATACATTATACATTATACATTATACATTATACATTATACATTATACATTATACATTATACATTATACATTATACATTATACATTATACATTATACATTATACATTATACATTATACATTATACATTATACATTATACATTATACATTATACATTATACATTATACATTATACATTATACATTATACATTATACATTATACATTATACATTATACATTATACATTATACATTATACATTATACATTATACATTATACATTATACATTATACATTATACATTATACATTATACATTATACATTATACATTATACATTATACATTATACATTATACATTATACATTATACATTATACATTATACATTATACATTATACATTATACATTATACATTATACATTATACATTATACATTATACATTATACATTATACATTATACATTATACATTATACATTATACATTATACATTATACATTATACATTATACATTATACATTATACATTATACATTATACATTATACATTATACATTATACATTATACATTATACATTATACATTATACATTATACATTATACATTATACATTATACATTATACATTATACATTATACATTATACATTATACATTATACATTATACATTATACATTATACATTATACATTATACATTATACATTATACATTATACATTATACATTATACATTATACATTATACATTATACATTATACATTATACATTATACATTATACATTATACATTATACATTATACATTATACATTATACATTATACATTATACATTATACATTATACATTATACATTATACATTATACATTATACATTATACATTATACATTATACATTATACATTATACATTATACATTATACATTATACATTATACATTATACATTATACATTATACATTATACATTATACATTATACATTATACATTATACATTATACATTATACATTATACATTATACATTATACATTATACATTATACATTATACATTATACATTATACATTATACATTATACATTATACATTATACATTATACATTATACATTATACATTATACATTATACATTATACATTATACATTATACATTATACATTATACATTATACATTATACATTATACATTATACATTATACATTATACATTATACATTATACATTATACATTATACATTATACATTATACATTATACATTATACATTATACATTATACATTATACATTATACATTATACATTATACATTATACATTATACATTATACATTATACATTATACATTATACATTATACATTATACATTATACATTATACATTATACATTATACATTATACATTATACATTATACATTATACATTATACATTATACATTATACATTATACATTATACATTATACATTATACATTATACATTATACATTATACATTATACATTATACATTATACATTATACATTATACATTATACATTATACATTATACATTATACATTATACATTATACATTATACATTATACATTATACATTATACATTATACATTATACATTATACATTATACATTATACATTATACATTATACATTATACATTATACATTATACATTATACATTATACATTATACATTATACATTATACATTATACATTATACATTATACATTATACATTATACATTATACATTATACATTATACATTATACATTATACATTATACATTATACATTATACATTATACATTATACATTATACATTATACATTATACATTATACATTATACATTATACATTATACATTATACATTATACATTATACATTATACATTATACATTATACATTATACATTATACATTATACATTATACATTATACATTATACATTATACATTATACATTATACATTATACATTATACATTATACATTATACATTATACATTATACATTATACATTATACATTATACATTATACATTATACATTATACATTATACATTATACATTATACATTATACATTATACATTATACATTATACATTATACATTATACATTATACATTATACATTATACATTATACATTATACATTATACATTATACATTATACATTATACATTATACATTATACATTATACATTATACATTATACATTATACATTATACATTATACATTATACATTATACATTATACATTATACATTATACATTATACATTATACATTATACATTATACATTATACATTATACATTATACATTATACATTATACATTATACATTATACATTATACATTATACATTATACATTATACATTATACATTATACATTATACATTATACATTATACATTATACATTATACATTATACATTATACATTATACATTATACATTATACATTATACATTATACATTATACATTATACATTATACATTATACATTATACATTATACATTATACATTATACATTATACATTATACATTATACATTATACATTATACATTATACATTATACATTATACATTATACATTATACATTATACATTATACATTATACATTATACATTATACATTATACATTATACATTATACATTATACATTATACATTATACATTATACATTATACATTATACATTATACATTATACATTATACATTATACATTATACATTATACATTATACATTATACATTATACATTATACATTATACATTATACATTATACATTATACATTATACATTATACATTATACATTATACATTATACATTATACATTATACATTATACATTATACATTATACATTATACATTATACATTATACATTATACATTATACATTATACATTATACATTATACATTATACATTATACATTATACATTATACATTATACATTATACATTATACATTATACATTATACATTATACATTATACATTATACATTATACATTATACATTATACATTATACATTATACATTATACATTATACATTATACATTATACATTATACATTATACATTATACATTATACATTATACATTATACATTATACATTATACATTATACATTATACATTATACATTATACATTATACATTATACATTATACATTATACATTATACATTATACATTATACATTATACATTATACATTATACATTATACATTATACATTATACATTATACATTATACATTATACATTATACATTATACATTATACATTATACATTATACATTATACATTATACATTATACATTATACATTATACATTATACATTATACATTATACATTATACATTATACATTATACATTATACATTATACATTATACATTATACATTATACATTATACATTATACATTATACATTATACATTATACATTATACATTATACATTATACATTATACATTATACATTATACATTATACATTATACATTATACATTATACATTATACATTATACATTATACATTATACATTATACATTATACATTATACATTATACATTATACATTATACATTATACATTATACATTATACATTATACATTATACATTATACATTATACATTATACATTATACATTATACATTATACATTATACATTATACATTATACATTATACATTATACATTATACATTATACATTATACATTATACATTATACATTATACATTATACATTATACATTATACATTATACATTATACATTATACATTATACATTATACATTATACATTATACATTATACATTATACATTATACATTATACATTATACATTATACATTATACATTATACATTATACATTATACATTATACATTATACATTATACATTATACATTATACATTATACATTATACTTATACATTATACATTATACATTATACATTATACATTATACATTATACATTATACATTATACATTATACATTATACATTATACATTATACATTATACATTATACATTATACATTATACATTATACATTATACATTATACATTATACATTATACATTATACATTATACATTATACATTATACATTATACATTATACATTATACATTATACATTATACATTATACATTATACATTATACATTATACATTATACATTATACATTATACATTATACATTATACATTATACATTATACATTATACATTATACATTATACATTATACATTATACATTATACATTATACATTATACATTATACATTATACATTATACATTATACATTATACATTATACATTATACATTATACATTATACATTATACATTATACATTATACATTATACATTATACATTATACATTATACATTATACATTATACATTATACATTATACATTATACATTATACATTATACATTATACATTATACATTATACATTATACATTATACATTATACATTATACATTATACATTATACATTATACATTATACATTATACATTATACATTATACATTATACATTATACATTATACATTATACATTATACATTATACATTATACATTATACATTATACATTATACATTATACATTATACATTATACATTATACATTATACATTATACATTATACATTATACATTATACATTATACATTATACATTATACATTATACATTATACATTATACATTATACATTATACATTATACATTATACATTATACATTATACATTATACATTATACATTATACATTATACATTATACATTATACATTATACATTATACATTATACATTATACATTATACATTATACATTATACATTATACATTATACATTATACATTATACATTATACATTATACATTATACATTATACATTATACATTATACATTATACATTATACATTATACATTATACATTATACATTATACATTATACATTATACATTATACATTATACATTATACATTATACATTATACATTATACATTATACATTATACATTATACATTATACATTATACATTATACATTATACATTATACATTATACATTATACATTATACATTATACATTATACATTATACATTATACATTATACATTATACATTATACATTATACATTATACATTATACATTATACATTATACATTATACATTATACATTATACATTATACATTATACATTATACATTATACATTATACATTATACATTATACATTATACATTATACATTATACATTATACATTATACATTATACATTATACATTATACATTATACATTATACATTATACATTATACATTATACATTATACATTATACATTATACATTATACATTATACATTATACATTATACATTATACATTATACATTATACATTATACATTATACATTATACATTATACATTATACATTATACATTATACATTATACATTATACATTATACATTATACATTATACATTATACATTATACATTATACATTATACATTATACATTATACATTATACATTATACATTATACATTATACATTATACATTATACATTATACATTATACATTATACATTATACATTATACATTATACATTATACATTATACATTATACATTATACATTATACATTATACATTATACATTATACATTATACATTATACATTATACATTATACATTATACATTATACATTATACATTATACATTATACATTATACATTATACATTATACATTATACATTATACATTATACATTATACATTATACATTATACATTATACATTATACATTATACATTATACATTATACATTATACATTATACATTATACATTATACATTATACATTATACATTATACATTATACATTATACATTATACATTATACATTATACATTATACATTATACATTATACATTATACATTATACATTATACATTATACATTATACATTATACATTATACATTATACATTATACATTATACATTATACATTATACATTATACATTATACATTATACATTATACATTATACATTATACATTATACATTATACATTATACATTATACATTATACATTATACATTATACATTATACATTATACATTATACATTATACATTATACATTATACATTATACATTATACATTATACATTATACATTATACATTATACATTATACATTATACATTATACATTATACATTATACATTATACATTATACATTATACATTATACATTATACATTATACATTATACATTATACATTATACATTATACATTATACATTATACATTATACATTATACATTATACATTATACATTATACATTATACATTATACATTATACATTATACATTATACATTATACATTATACATTATACATTATACATTATACATTATACATTATACATTATACATTATACATTATACATTATACATTATACATTATACATTATACATTATACATTATACATTATACATTATACATTATACATTATACATTATACATTATACATTATACATTATACATTATACATTATACATTATACATTATACATTATACATTATACATTATACATTATACATTATACATTATACATTATACATTATACATTATACATTATACATTATACATTATACATTATACATTATACATTATACATTATACATTATACATTATACATTATACATTATACATTATACATTATACATTATACATTATACATTATACATTATACATTATACATTATACATTATACATTATACATTATACATTATACATTATACATTATACATTATACATTATACATTATACATTATACATTATACATTATACATTATACATTATACATTATACATTATACATTATACATTATACATTATACATTATACATTATACATTATACATTATACATTATACATTATACATTATACATTATACATTATACATTATACATTATACATTATACATTATACATTATACATTATACATTATACATTATACATTATACATTATACATTATACATTATACATTATACATTATACATTATACATTATACATTATACATTATACATTATACATTATACATTATACATTATACATTATACATTATACATTATACATTATACATTATACATTATACATTATACATTATACATTATACATTATACATTATACATTATACATTATACATTATACATTATACATTATACATTATACATTATACATTATACATTATACATTATACATTATACATTATACATTATACATTATACATTATACATTATACATTATACATTATACATTATACATTATACATTATACATTATACATTATACATTATACATTATACATTATACATTATACATTATACATTATACATTATACATTATACATTATACATTATACATTATACATTATACATTATACATTATACATTATACATTATACATTATACATTATACATTATACATTATACATTATACATTATACATTATACATTATACATTATACATTATACATTATACATTATACATTATACATTATACATTATACATTATACATTATACATTATACATTATACATTATACATTATACATTATACATTATACATTATACATTATACATTATACATTATACATTATACATTATACATTATACATTATACATTATACATTATACATTATACATTATACATTATACATTATACATTATACATTATACATTATACATTATACATTATACATTATACATTATACATTATACATTATACATTATACATTATACATTATACATTATACATTATACATTATACATTATACATTATACATTATACATTATACATTATACATTATACATTATACATTATACATTATACATTATACATTATACATTATACATTATACATTATACATTATACATTATACATTATACATTATACATTATACATTATACATTATACATTATACATTATACATTATACATTATACATTATACATTATACATTATACATTATACATTATACATTATACATTATACATTATACATTATACATTATACATTATACATTATACATTATACATTATACATTATACATTATACATTATACATTATACATTATACATTATACATTATACATTATACATTATACATTATACATTATACATTATACATTATACATTATACATTATACATTATACATTATACATTATACATTATACATTATACATTATACATTATACATTATACATTATACATTATACATTATACATTATACATTATACATTATACATTATACATTATACATTATACATTATACATTATACATTATACATTATACATTATACATTATACATTATACATTATACATTATACATTATACATTATACATTATACATTATACATTATACATTATACATTATACATTATACATTATACATTATACATTATACATTATACATTATACATTATACATTATACATTATACATTATACATTATACATTATACATTATACATTATACATTATACATTATACATTATACATTATACATTATACATTATACATTATACATTATACATTATACATTATACATTATACATTATACATTATACATTATACATTATACATTATACATTATACATTATACATTATACATTATACATTATACATTATACATTATACATTATACATTATACATTATACATTATACATTATACATTATACATTATACATTATACATTATACATTATACATTATACATTATACATTATACATTATACATTATACATTATACATTATACATTATACATTATACATTATACATTATACATTATACATTATACATTATACATTATACATTATACATTATACATTATACATTATACATTATACATTATACATTATACATTATACATTATACATTATACATTATACATTATACATTATACATTATACATTATACATTATACATTATACATTATACATTATACATTATACATTATACATTATACATTATACATTATACATTATACATTATACATTATACATTATACATTATACATTATACATTATACATTATACATTATACATTATACATTATACATTATACATTATACATTATACATTATACATTATACATTATACATTATACATTATACATTATACATTATACATTATACATTATACATTATACATTATACATTATACATTATACATTATACATTATACATTATACATTATACATTATACATTATACATTATACATTATACATTATACATTATACATTATACATTATACATTATACATTATACATTATACATTATACATTATACATTATACATTATACATTATACATTATACATTATACATTATACATTATACATTATACATTATACATTATACATTATACATTATACATTATACATTATACATTATACATTATACATTATACATTATACATTATACATTATACATTATACATTATACATTATACATTATACATTATACATTATACATTATACATTATACATTATACATTATACATTATACATTATACATTATACATTATACATTATACATTATACATTATACATTATACATTATACATTATACATTATACATTATACATTATACATTATACATTATACATTATACATTATACATTATACATTATACATTATACATTATACATTATACATTATACATTATACATTATACATTATACATTATACATTATACATTATACATTATACATTATACATTATACATTATACATTATACATTATACATTATACATTATACATTATACATTATACATTATACATTATACATTATACATTATACATTATACATTATACATTATACATTATACATTATACATTATACATTATACATTATACATTATACATTATACATTATACATTATACATTATACATTATACATTATACATTATACATTATACATTATACATTATACATTATACATTATACATTATACATTATACATTATACATTATACATTATACATTATACATTATACATTATACATTATACATTATACATTATACATTATACATTATACATTATACATTATACATTATACATTATACATTATACATTATACATTATACATTATACATTATACATTATACATTATACATTATACATTATACATTATACATTATACATTATACATTATACATTATACATTATACATTATACATTATACATTATACATTATACATTATACATTATACATTATACATTATACATTATACATTATACATTATACATTATACATTATACATTATACATTATACATTATACATTATACATTATACATTATACATTATACATTATACATTATACATTATACATTATACATTATACATTATACATTATACATTATACATTATACATTATACATTATACATTATACATTATACATTATACATTATACATTATACATTATACATTATACATTATACATTATACATTATACATTATACATTATACATTATACATTATACATTATACATTATACATTATACATTATACATTATACATTATACATTATACATTATACATTATACATTATACATTATACATTATACATTATACATTATACATTATACATTATACATTATACATTATACATTATACATTATACATTATACATTATACATTATACATTATACATTATACATTATACATTATACATTATACATTATACATTATACATTATACATTATACATTATACATTATACATTATACATTATACATTATACATTATACATTATACATTATACATTATACATTATACATTATACATTATACATTATACATTATACATTATACATTATACATTATACATTATACATTATACATTATACATTATACATTATACATTATACATTATACATTATACATTATACATTATACATTATACATTATACATTATACATTATACATTATACATTATACATTATACATTATACATTATACATTATACATTATACATTATACATTATACATTATACATTATACATTATACATTATACATTATACATTATACATTATACATTATACATTATACATTATACATTATACATTATACATTATACATTATACATTATACATTATACATTATACATTATACATTATACATTATACATTATACATTATACATTATACATTATACATTATACATTATACATTATACATTATACATTATACATTATACATTATACATTATACATTATACATTATACATTATACATTATACATTATACATTATACATTATACATTATACATTATACATTATACATTATACATTATACATTATACATTATACATTATACATTATACATTATACATTATACATTATACATTATACATTATACATTATACATTATACATTATACATTATACATTATACATTATACATTATACATTATACATTATACATTATACATTATACATTATACATTATACATTATACATTATACATTATACATTATACATTATACATTATACATTATACATTATACATTATACATTATACATTATACATTATACATTATACATTATACATTATACATTATACATTATACATTATACATTATACATTATACATTATACATTATACATTATACATTATACATTATACATTATACATTATACATTATACATTATACATTA
>NW_026605349.1:2500-18851 GCF_945859685.1 Eupeodes corollae
TTGTAGAAATTTCATTATTTGCGTTTCACCAAAACGTTTTTTTGTTGTAGTTTACAAATACAAATTTGTAAAATAAATTTTTTTTTGTAAGTGTCTGTTCCACCAAATCAAATATATTTCCAATTTTGTTCAGTTTATGAAAATTTCTTACAATAGAAAGATGATGTGTAGATTTCATTACAATTTGTAATTTGCAATAAGAATATTGTCTCCAGTTAAAGAATGTAGTTACGTTCTTCGCAGGCATAGTAGCACCGATAGTGATTTAAGTGACCATTTCGTGCAACATTTATACGTAGACGAAGAAAAATTTATCGACCGCGTAACAAATATGAAATTTCTGATACTTTTACATTTACAAGTTTGATACTTTTGCATCAAAAGTTTCTAAGCATTGCAAATGAGACTGAAAAGAACTTTTCATTGACACCAATGCAGCAATTTCTTACAGCTTTACACTGGCTTGGAAATAGAGGACAATATCATGGTATCGCAGATATGCACGGTGTATCTAAATCTACAGTTTGTAGATCGGTACATCGTGTTTGTGCGGCTGTTGTTGATGCCACACCATAACGTTTGAACATTTTTTTCTCATGTATTAAGTTAGCAAGACAAATTTTATGTTGTTTATTCATAGCTAACTTCTCTGTCCGCTGACTTACAAATTGGTGAAAAATTGCAGTTTACAAGTCTGGAAATCAAACGGTGGAACGGTTTTTTTTTGTAATTAGAAATTAAAATTTCCCCCCTTTTTGTGTCTCTTTTCTTACAAATTTGTTGGATTGAATTTTGTAGTTTGTGAAACAGAAAATCAGTTTACAAATTTGTTGAAATAGACCACTGCACATGATCTTTCTATTGTAAGAAATTTTCATAAATTGAACATAATTGTAAATGTATTTGATTTGGTGGAACCCAAACTTCCAAAAAAAATGTGTTTTACAAATTTGTATTTGTAAACTACAAACAAAAAACATTTTGGTGAAATTTAAATAATGAAATTTCTACAAATTTCCCTTTTGTAATCTACAACTACAATTTTGTAAAACAATTATCTCGTGAAACAGAAAAAATTATTTTTTTTTGAAATTTGTTAAAAAAGCACTTGTAATTTACAATTTGTAAGTTAGTGAAACAGACCACAGACAATTTGAACCTACTACTAGAAATTCATACAAAATAAATATATATGTATCTTGAGAAAGTTATAAACTCACCAAAAATGTACAGCATATCTTTTGACCATTTCATTAGTTCACGTTTGATGTAACGTCGTTCTTGAAGACACCTCGCATATGAACATTCCGCCATGATTTCAAACTCAAACGCAACGAAAGTGCATAATAAAAAAAATTGCATATATTATTTTTCAAAGTTAACAAAATTGTAAATAAAAGTTCTTGCTATTTATATTAAAAACACGGCATAATTCTGCTATTGTAACGAATATTTTAGATTGCTTATTGCTTATCTTCTTCATTTTGAAATAATTGGATATCAAGCTAAAACGTGTATGCGTTTAAAATGCTGTTAGAGCCGATCCAAAAAATCTTTTTGCTGTATCTGGAAAAATAACATTAAAAATTAAATTTTAAAATGAGCGAAAATTTAATTATAATTTAAGAATAAAATTAAGAGGAGAAATATGCAAATGGAGTAGGAGATCAAGGAGGGAGACATAAAACAATTTTTTGATATTGTTTTAAGGGAAATAATTTTACGGTTTTACTTTGTATAGGAAAAGAAAAATATGTTAGGCTGAAAATACACCGGATAAAGCAAAACGTGCTTTTTTTGTCAACGTTGTTTCTTAAGAGAGCACACACACCAAATAAAGCGAAACAAAACACACGTTTTTGTTTTAATGTGTTTCAGCGGTGGTTGTCGAAAATACATGCCATTTGATATTCACTATAACATGACTCTTTTCATTATGGAGCAACACACACCAAATGAAAGAAAACATACAAAAAAAACGAAATAACTGTTGATTTTTGGAAAACAAAATTGTGATTCCGTTATTTTTCTAATTGAGTCAAAGAGAACTGCTTGTAATTACAAAAATAATTCTTTGAATGTTGACATTAGCACCATTCGTGGGCTTAGAAAGAACTTCTGTGCCACATATGAATGTTGATACTGCAACAAACAATACAATACAAATCCAACCAAATATTTTTTTCTAAACCAAACAATTTTAATGAGAACGCATCTGAAACAAGTAATCGATGCTCGAATCAAATTTAAGACTGCCTTCGAAGACGTCACAGAGCTTCCTTGAAGAGGAAGTCAAACTCGGTTGCTTGGGAGAACTGGAAACAATAAATTAACCTCACAAATCTTCATAAACTCCGGCAGGCTGAAATCCACGTTCAAAAAACTTCAATAACTTTAAAAACGTCAATAGCGGCTGTCATTGCAGGGATGTCATTAACTTTTTAGCTTATAATGTTGCTGGGCTTAATAACAAATTATTATTTGTAGATTTTTTCAATTTTGTAAAAAACATGATATATTTTGTCTGTTCAAAACATTCATAACAAGCGAAAAAATGGAACAGTACTCTAAATATTTCTCTGGATATGAATTGCGTTGGGTATCAGCAGTAGAATCAAACAAATTTGGAAGAGCTAGTGGTAGACTTTTATACGGTTTAAAAAAAGAAAAAAATTAGCACTGTCAACAACAAACGTTGTGTTAAAGTACTATGTACAAGCTTAACTTTTTATGTATTACCTACGTACCTTAATTGTAATAATTGGGAAAATGAGTTTGTTGCGTTAGAAGATGTTTTAAACGTGTCGCTTGTCCAAAATGTTTTGCTTAGAGGAGACATTATCTCGAGAGTTGGTACAAACCAAATTATTCCAGAAAATATCCACCCAAAATCTTTGTAAATGTATAAAAGCTACCACCAATATAAAAAAAACTGAAAAAATTTGAATGCAAGAAATAATTCCTTCGAACTTTTAAAGGAAACCCGAAAAAAAAAATTAAATGAAACAACCACCAAACAGTATATTACAGCAAATAAAGCTAACAAGGATTTGAGCAAATCAAAACGCCAGGAATATTATACATCAGTAGCACATGAACTTTCAAAACTTTAAGATAGTAACAGTTTCTGGAATACCAACAAACAATTGAAAGGATCTAAGCTTATTTGCGGATCAAACTTGAAAGCAAGTGTTCTAATCCATTAGTACATAACTATTTTATTGATGGATACAGTACAAGGGAAATGTCGTTAATCTGCAAAGCAAATGTGAGCAACTTAATTTAAACGGATCACCTAATAAGGGTGCATCCACTACACATTACACCCTTTGCAATTTGAATTCAAAAGAAGATACTTTTCATTTTTAATCAATATGCCCAGTTTATAAAGAACTAAGGGTACTCTACTTTGGAAAACATACTCTAACTATGGAGCAAACATTGACAATTGTTAATGGTGAAATTGGGAAAATCTATCCAATTATCTGGAAAAACCAATTTGTTACAGAGAAATTATTATAACTGAATTTTCTTAATACTAAAATTAAAAACAGTACAATTATATATCATGTTTTTTGTATTACTATTATATATTATTGTTATATATTATTTATTGTTATATTATTATTTTAATTAACTGGCATTTTGTTTTAACTACACTAAAAGACTTTACATAACGCTTAATTTTTAATAAGTTCAAATACCATTTATTTTTGTTTTAGCTAAACTGAAAGCCCTATTTGCAGCTTTATATAATTTTTGCAATTGTTCATTTACATTTAGTTAAATAGTGAACATTTTCTTTGAACATAATTGCCACCGCCAGAACACTTTTATTACCAAATTTATATCCAATCAAATGTAACCGAAACTATTGTATTTAACAATTTTAAGTAATAAAAATCTATCTATCAGTGCAGTGGAACAAATCTTTACATCGTTTTGAAGAAAGCAAAATTATTGCACTTGACATTTCAAAAGCATTTAATAGAGTTTGGCACCAAGCTCTTTTATCGAAAATGTGTGCTTTTGGTATTGATGATTCTCTACTTTGTTGGGTTAGAAATTACTTTTCTAATCCTTCAATAGAAGTTGTATTAGATGGTTTCAAGTCTGAAATTCATAAAATAAATGCTGTTGTTCCCCAGGGCTCCGTTTTCATAAACTATATTTTGTCTATCACTGATGACAGTACTCACAGCTTTTTATATTCGTTTCTAGAATCATATACTTGTCCTTCGGATGTGATACTTCAACGGTAGCGTATAATAAGCTCATTAAATTCTGATCTCGACAGCATTTTCTATTGGGGAATTATAAACCGTGTAGAATGTAATGCTTCAAAAATGCAATGCTGTCTCCTGTCGTTAAAGCGTAACCCACCCCTGATGCCGCTATCCATGAGTGGGCACTTGCATCCATTAAACTAATCAACTTTCAGTACTCGGTATGTGTATCACAGATCACTTCCTATATAATGATCACATATTCGATATTGCCAAAAATGGTGCCAGATGCTTAGGATTTATTTGACGGTGCAAGAAATTTGCCACTCCTTCTCTGGCTGTAATTTACAAAGCCTTCATTTGTCCAAAACTTGAGTATAACTCCCATATTTGGGCAGGTGCCCCTAAAACAAGTTTAAGTATTTTGGACAGGATCCAAAATAGATTTAATTGTATTGGAAAGTGTGTTCTACTTAGAACACAATTTTAAATGTAGTAAAGTTACAAATTAACAATTTCTTTCAACCAAAAAGACCTCTAGTCCACTAGGTGCTGCCCCCTTAAGAATCACGCAAATAGTATTATAGGTTTTATATCCATAGATTGCATCTACTAAGGTATGTATGTTTGATTTGTTGGAATAAATTATATTTAATTTTAAAACACCATCTCTTGTTTCTTAGCATTTTTGTTTCAGAAAGAAGTATACTTGTAAGGTTAGTTATAACTGCGTCCGAAATACTTCGGCAATATTACTTCATTTTTCTTATAACATATAAATTTAAACAAATAATAAAGAATAAGAAAGAAAAATTATTTATTTTTATAAGTTAACATTTTATAATAATTAATTTTGAAACAACTTAAAAACATGATATTTTAGTGACCTATTTGTTGTTATTAGAATTACATCAATTTTCTTTTCAAGTTTATTACCTACAAAAAAGATACATATACGAAACAATATCACAAAATACCTACAACACACTTTTCAGGCCCATCCGATTTAATGTATTATTCCTATATTCTGCATAAGATTTAAAACATTTTTCCTTATCAACCAATGCTGCAACAAAATTGTCCATTTAAGGTCAGGTAAGCACCATACAATTCATTCTTCGTATTTTCTCATCAATTCGTGGTGAATTGACTTTAACAGTGGTGCATTGACTATTGCAGTGGTGAATCAATTAGTAGTTTAGAATTGATACTAGCTTGTAGGCAAACCAGAATGACAGATTGGTTTCCGGTCTTTAAATAGAGTGCCTTTCATTATCATTCGAATAAAGCACGTTTTGTTTCATCCGATGTGTTTCAGCCTAAAACACAGCAAAAAAGCATATATGTATATAAATCTGTAAGAGTCAATAGATTTTAAGGTTGTTTAAAAAAAAAGATTTTTTTTATAAATTTAAAACTAAATGTTGGTATAATATATATAAAGAGTGTCCCATAACTAATGTACATATATGGTTATAGGCCAAATCATATGAAATAATAAAAGGAAACTGCACTTTTAACTACAGCAACGATTATTGACATCATGAATACGGATAATAATTCCCAAATGTTGTTAGATGTGTAGACATTTGTGAGGATGCTTTGAAATTCCCAGGCAAAAGAATAAAGGGAATTAAAATCTGGAGAGAATCCTTCATTTTCTTGACAAAAGAGCTTAAATAAAATGATAAACCATAGTTTTTAAATTATACAGGGTGTCCCATAAGTAATGGTCCAAACTGTATATGGTCAGGTCATGACCTACCAGAATTTGGTAGCTTGTCTATACCGCATCTCAACGGTTTTCGAGTAACGGTTGTGTTAATGAAAATTTTAAAAAAACCTACTTTTAGTGGGTTTTTCAATCACCCTGTCCATAAGTGATTTTTTTTTATGCTATATGTTAATATTTTATAATTTTGAATAAACATTCAATATTGTTGCATTTAAAAATTTCAATGTTCTTATCAAACTTAAGTTTTTACATCGAACTTTAAAATAGTATTATTAAAAAATATCATATTACACAATACTGGTTATTGGTTTTAAAAACTTGCTTGATTTTTTAGCTTTTCAAAAAGGTATAAAACACTACAAAGCAAATTTATAAGCACTTTAATTTAATAAGTCACCATTTAAAAAAAACAAATATAAAAAGAAAAAATGTGTTTCTGTTAGAATTTTGTATTACATCACTAGAGACATCTATAACTTATAACTTTGCTTTGTAGTATCTTATACCTTTTTGAAAAGCTAAAAAATCAAGCAAGTTTTTGAAACCAATAACCATTATTGTGTAATATGATATTTTTTAATAAAACTTTTTTTAAATTTCGATGTAAACAATTAAGTTTGATAAGAATATGATTTTAACTACTAATATTTTGCATAATAGGACCGAAAATTGAAATTTTTAAATGCAACAATATTGAAAGTCTATTCAAAATTGTAAAATATTAACATATAGTATAAACAAAAATCATTTATGGACAGGGTGATTTAAATAACGACTAAAAGAATTTAGAATTTTGTTAGAATTTTTTGTAACATCACTAGAGACTTCTTGTTTCCATTTCATTGATTTGGCTCTTCATGTGGGTACCCAACCTTATTATTAATTGATGTGGTAATCTTTTTTGCTATCGTTCAGCGCTTCTTAATTATTTATTACAATTCGTTAATAATACTAACGGTTTAACATTAATACAAAATTAAAAAAAAAACTTAATATTAAATACATTATTAATCATATTGTGAATAAAATCTTTTTGGTAATTTGTTTAGTTTAACGTTACCATTAATGGAATCAATGAGAGAGTAATATTTATTAAAAGTATTAACCAGAAGGTTTAAAGGTCTTCTGCCATTAAATAATTACAAATAGAAGGGACACCGGACAGATCTTGCTCTAGATGGCGACACTAGTATCGCACGGCGAGTTATTTAAAAATGAAATTCAACATGAAAATGTATTTTCAAGTTTTTTTTTTTTATTTCGTTCTCATTCATAAAATGAAAATGAAGTTATTCGACATGATGATGATTTGTTACCTTCGTTGTGTTTTTCTTCAATTTTGTTCTTAGTTTGATAAGGGTTGGGATGAATTTATTTTTAAATTTCTTTTTTTTTTTCTTAAAACATTATTGGGATAATAGACAATAGACTATAATAAACTTTACTAAAAAGTAAAAAATTGCAAATCTACATGCATAAGAATAGATAGGAATATTGTTTAATCTAATATTAGGTAGGTAATTAGTAATTACATATGTGTAGGTATTCATATGCACAAATGGAGGTTAGTAGGTTAATATGTATGTATAACATAAGTTGGTGGCGTACCTATTAGATTTTTCAATTATTATCTTTGCTTTAAAAAATACTGTCGAGTGAAGAAAAAAAGATATAATCAAAGTGGAGTAAAAAAGGATTCTTAAAACGTTTTTGGAACATGTTAACATTCACCAGTGCACCGTGTGTACATACATAACATACAATTTTTTCTTGCATTGTTGATTTTTTTTATATACATACATTAACATTTTGTAGTAGGTATGTATATGGCTTGAAGAATTATTTTTTTACTTTATTTTTGTTTTTACGCATTTTGCTTAGATTGCCGGTTGCATGGAAGTAGTTTTCTCTTTTTGCAGCTTTTATAGTCGCATGTCAGTGGTAAAGAAATGTTTTATTTATTATACCTACCACCCTTTTTTCGCTTTATTTTTAACTTCCCATAGGAAATTATTGTCCGATTTGGAGAATTCAAAATTTTGACATTTAAAAGATTTTTACAGAATAGTCTGTGTGTGAGTTTTGGTTCTTCATCTAGTCTTAACTTAAGTTTCATAATTAAGTGCGGTTGTGGTTTAATTCTGAGAATAGTGTACTTTTGAAGCACTCTCGTGGGAATTGTCAAGCCTCCATTAATATTATTTTTAAATTTAATTAAATGTTGCCTTGTTTCATAGTTATTTTGACACAAGGACACTCTATATATTGTTTTGCATTAAAAAAGTAATTTTTCTTTAACACAGATTTTGCAAAAAATCCTAAAAAATATGTTAAGGACATTTCATCGTCTTTCCATTTATTTTATTCCAATTATTTTCAATGTCTTCTTAACTAAATTAAGACAAAATAGTTATTTGATTTAAGTTACGCATTGTAAATTGTAAAAATAGTTTCAAGAAATAGTAATACTTTATTTAAATGCATATATATAAGTACTATTAAAAAAATTATAAGCATTGCATTTTTGTTAAAGTTTATTTAAAATGTTTAAAAATCTTTAAATGGCTATATCGTACTGTCATTATGTAAACAAAACTATGTATTCGTAGAATGCTATTTTTGACAGTGCCGATAAAAACATTCATGAAAAAGTAGTTCAAGTAAACAATTTGGTAAATCAATTTAACCAAATATCCAAAACAAAACAAAAATAGTAAGAAAATGGCAATTTGTTTACACAGAAAAACTAATAATATCATTTAAATACCTAATATTTTTAGATGTAGGTATAGCTATTTTTTTTTTTTGTATGGCGACACAAACACATTATCCCATTTACCATTTTAAAAAAGATCCCTTTTGAGCATATAAATTAGCATATACAAAAACCAATATCATGAAAATGATATTAAAGCTATTAATGGTACTCACTGGATGCTCCTAAGTCGCTGGTCGTTTGAGCAATGTTCGGTGTCCACTTCTATTTGTAATAATTCAATGCTTCTACCCCATAGTTAGATCTACTAAAAATAAACAAATTACATAAAGGTGACGAGTTTATGCTATAAAGACAAGCAGATTGTTCTTAAGTGTAAAACACAATGTAGTACACCTGTCCATATACCTATACAAAAGTAGGCACTGAATATTGAACCAATACCCAAACTTTTTTAGACCGTTTTGTAAAATATAACAGTTCACTATTGAGACATAGAATTTAATAGAACAGATAGAAAAATAGCAAAAAAATAGCAAATCAAATAAATATTAACAGTGATGAAAAAAAACAACAAAAAATAAAAAAACAATAAACCACGCCACACCAAATCAACTACAATATAACAAAAACAACAAACAACCAACAAAAAAATAATTCATATCATGATGAGCCAACTCAACATAGCACAGTGAGTACCATCCTTCACTTTCCTCTTTTCTCGTACAGTCGCATGGCTTAGCATGTGTATCAAATTGCATTGTGTTCAATAACTAATGCAATTGATACACAGACTACGTCATCGTTGATAGCAGATTGTTGACAACAAAAATTTTACTGTTTTCCATTAACAGAGCCGGATTCGATTTTTGTCACTACTAAGGCATAACACTAGTAGTGGCGTGTATCGAATAGCATTCCGTAGTTCAACTCAGTAATATTTTTCGTATAGTCTTCGTCTGTTTTGGTTTTTGTTATTCTTTTATTTGCAATGGCTTTAAAATTTCAGGGTATATTATTGTAATATTCGTAGACTTAGGGCGAATTTTCTTTCTATGTACTCCCATACTGCTTTAAACAGCCCAGCTGCATTGGCACTAAGTGAAAACCAAGGCGGTGAGGATTCCGATCCCACTGAATTCTTTATTCAAGGGTATAACTTGGTGCCATTATTCTTTTCCCACCATGCTCTCGCCATATACATTAGGAATGATGTTGCTTATCAGTTTTTGGCACAATATTGTCTCGGCACCAATTCTTTTTCAATTTTATGTGGTTTAAATTTTAAGTAAATAAGCAAATCTAGACAGAGTGTCAACTTCTCGTGAATTTGATGCTTTGTCTGATTCCATCCAAAGAACTGTTTCGTCCTATCCTCGCACTTAAATCGTTGTTACGGGCGATTTCAATGTACACAATTCTTCATGGCTTCAACATGCGGGCCAGTCAACACCAGAAGGGGTGTGTGCTGAGATCTTCGCTGAGTTAAACCACCTAACTCAGCTGGTCAAAGAGCCCACTCGAATATCGGACGTGGTAGGTCTAGCAGAAAACACTCTTGACTTGTTTCTTACCGCTGACCCTGGTAAATACACTATTAGTGTTCTATCTCCTCTAGGCACATCTGACCATTGTGTCATATCAGCAAGTTGCTCGTGTAAAAACTCTCCAGTTAAAGAAAGAGCTCCTAAGAGAACCGTTTGGCAATACGAGAAAGGACGGTCTCAATAATTACTTCAGGTTCTTTAACTGGTCACTATGCTTCCTCGATAGTGACGTTGACGCCAGCGCTGATATGATCACAAGTTTCATTCTCCTGGGAATGAGAACTTTTATCCCGAATAGGGTTAAAAGCATTAGACCTAAGGAATACGCATGGTTCGATGCAAGCTGTAAAGAGGTTATTAGGGTCAGAAGGTAAGTTTTCGTTGTTTTAAAGCCAATCCAACTGAGGAAAACCGGAATAGGTTCAAGCAAGCCAGGAAGGCCTACAACGCCCCTATTCGACGGACCAAATTTTTACATGACCGAAAATTACGGCAAAAAATACTGCAATGTTCCAAAGGCAGTACAAATTTTTGGTCATTTGTCAATGACAGTTCATTTGTTAGCTCCTTAGAGAAAGCAAATCTCTTTGCTAGGCAGATCGCCGCCAATTCAACGCTGCCAGAGAGTGTTATGACTCCGCCTGTACATGCTCGAGTTAATGATTCTATGGGGCAAATCTTTTTTCGCACTCGTACTGTAGCGAGAGTCCTAAAAGATCTTAACATACATAAATCTTCTGGTCCGGATGGTATGCCTGCTATTGTTCTGAAGAGGTGTTCTTAATCGCTGCCAAAACCACTGCGTAAGCTTTTTCATCTGTCCTACTCCTCAGGTCTCGTTCCGAGCGAATGGAAAACCGCATTTGTATAGCCTATTCCCCAAAAAAAGCGAATCCTCTTCACCGTATAATTACCGACCGATTGCACTTACGTCCCTTCTTTCCAAGGTAATGAAAACACTGATTTCTTATCAGCTCAAAAAATATCTTGAGGAACCAAAGCTACTTAATGACCGACAGTATGGCTTTCGTAGCAATAGGTTCACTGGTGATCTCATGGTTTATCTCACCGAACAGTTTAACAAATCTTTACATAGTTTTGGAGAAAATAAGATTATTGCACTAGATATTTCAAAAGCATTTGATAGGCTTTGGCATCAGGCTCTCTTATCAAAAATGCGTGCTTTCGGTTTTCACGAATCCCTCCTTCATTGGATTAGTGATTACCTTTCGAGTCATTCAATAAAAGTTGTATTGGATGGATTTAAGTCTGAAAACCACAAAATAAATGCTGGTGTGCCCCAGGGCTCTGTTTTATCTCCAACACTCTTTCTCATTTTTATTAATGATCTTCTGTCTGCAACATCTAATCCAATACATTGTTTCGCTGACGATAGTACTCTTAGCTTTTCATATTCGTCTTCAGATTCACACCCCTCTTCTTCGGATGTGGAACTGCAACGACAAAATATGATAAGCTCATTAAATTCCGATCTAAAGAGCGTTGTATAATGGGGAATAAAAAACCGCGTGGAATTTAATGCTTCGAAAACGCAATGCTGTTTTGCATCGTTAAAGCGAAGTGTACCCCCCTTCCATTATCTGAACATCTCGATATTCTAGGTAAGTGTATCACCAACCACCTTTTGTGGAACGATCACATACGCGATGTTTGGGTTTTCTAAGGCGATGCAAGAAGTTTTTCTCCCCCTCTGATCTGGCTGTTATTTACAAGACTTATATACGTCCAAAGCTTGAGTATAACTCCCATATCTGGGCTGGTGCTCCTCCAACTTATTTAAGCCTCTTGGATAGTATTGAACGTAGAGCATTTAGATTGATTGGTGATATTAATATCATAAGATCATTAACGTCACTTGAACATCGTCGAAATGTTTCTTGTCTCACCCTCTTTTACCGTTGTTTTAATGGTTAATACTCTAGAGAAATAGCCAGCGGCATTCCTAGACTTAAACAGTTCAACCGTAATACTCGCGCTTCTAGGAATGCTCATCAATATACCCTCGAGCCCAACATCGGTCGTACTGTCAAGTACAGAGATTCGTTCTTTAGCCGTACTATGCGAATGTGGAATGCCTTGCCACACTCTGTCTTTCCCAGCTATTGCAATATTCAGGAATTCAAAACCAATGTTCACCGACATCTCCTTTCAAGCCCTCTCTCCCTTTCCTAATGCTCACACTGTGTCTACATAGTAAATG
Organism: Eupeodes corollae; assembly: GCF_945859685.1. Lineage (NCBI taxonomy): Eukaryota > Metazoa > Arthropoda > Insecta > Diptera > Syrphidae > Eupeodes > Eupeodes corollae. The sequence continues at coordinate 14,946 of NW_026605349.1, forward strand.
TAATATATCCCTTTGAGTGTGCACTTATTATAAAAAAAAGATGGAAGATCATTAATAAATAAAACAAATAATTACTGATCAAGTTGAATTACATAGAATTTAGGTAAAAATATTAAGAACCTTTAGCTTTAAGCTGTCTTTGGAGAAACCCACAAAATAAAAAATTCGTTAAGACCAATTTATGCATTCACAAATAAAAAATAAATGAGTATAATATTTTAAATAATTAAACATGCATTGAAAATAAGAATTAAGAAATGGAAAGGAAAACTAAGTAGCTAGCTGATTATGGATAAAGAGTGTAAAATAATATTTTTTCTTAGTTCATTGATTTTATTACTTTCATTAATGCTAAAAAATGCATTAAAGGCAAGAAGAGTACAGTTTGAATTTATTTTGAAAAATGTGAGCATCAAGAAGTCTCCTTATATCATTTCAATTTCAGTTCAATAGGCGTATGGCGTTGACAAAAAATTTTGGTTCTAATGTTGTTTTTTCTGAAGAAAAAAAGAAGTGTTCGATATTGCATGAAATGTAAAAACTACATTTTGTATAGACATGAAACGTAGTCAGAAATGTGTTTATATCTTTTAAGACCATATGCGTGTTTTTATAGGTGTAAGGTATTGGGATTCCTTAAGGAAATGAAGGGTATCGTAAAATGCATGGACGAAATTCCTTACCAATGGAAGTGCATAATTGAAAATAAATGTTATGTAAGCCAAAATAATTGGAACAACAAGAATAGGATATTATATCACCAACTCCGAACGCGTTAGATTTAACCAACATCAAACTTTCAACCACATCAGTACAATCCATTCCATCAAACTTAATTTGAGAGGGATTTGGAGTTGGTGACGATGCAGTCGGATATATTAAAAACTCCTTATTCAGCTCATAAATATTGATGTTTTGACACTCAGTCCTTGTTTGCTTACCAACAATAACGACGCGAAGATTTAATTTTTAAATTGAGGCGATTTCTAAAAAATGTTTACTTTTTCACCAATTTTAATCAAGTACTAAAGTAAATTTAATAATAATTGAAGAATCAAGTCAACTGGTCGTCGCGGTCGATGGTCGGGTAAGAATAATGTTAGCTAGTGTGAGAGATCTTGCGCTAAGTGTTAGAAACAAATTATGGAATATGCCTTTAAGATTTTTATCAGGTGAAAAGGGAATTTCATTTAGTAAAGCTTCACAAGTGTTTGAATTATATAGCCAAGTTTATTTTGAAGTGCGGAAAGATTATTTCCATATTTGTTTATATTTAAAATGCAGGCGAAGAGTTCAGTTTTGACGTCTGTTAATTTAGTATCTATATTGTTAGCATCATTTTGAAGCAAACATATTTCCAGACAAATTCTCCAAGAGTAATTCTTGTCATGAAAAAGTGCTTTCTCAAATTAGCCGTTCGTACTCAGCGTATAAACTGTAGGTCCATTCCATCCCTGCAAATACTCGCACACATGAATGGTTGAGAGTTGTAAGTCTCTGGGACATGGTTGTCTACGGACTGTTGCGCCACCTAATGTTTTTTTTTATATTTCCATAATCCAATTTTGATTGAATTGTTTCAATCTTCGACACTCGTGTTCCTAAGTCAGTGATGTTGTTTTTTATTTGTGTTAATTGTGCTTTAATATTTAAAGTAATCCGAGCCTCAATTTCTTGTAATTCTGTTTTAATCAGTTAATTAATTTTATTTGAAAAGCTTTCTTTTTGCGCCATTAATCTATTGTCCATTTATTCGACTTTTCGCTGTGATCCTTAAACTTTTTTAAGTTTTTTTGTTTAGTGTGGGTATTACTTTAGTTCACTAATACCAGGGTGGCTTGACATTTTATGAAATTTTAAACTTTTTATTATAATATTAAAATTTATTCATAAGACCAGAAACACTACAAAATATAGCGTCTACTGGCTGGCTTTCAAAACTTGTTATGATTTGAGTGAAAATTAAATGCCATTTTTATTCATGTGAACATATAAATATTTTTCCATTAGGATTGAAAACATAAGAAAATTTAATTACAATAAGGTTGAAAATGATAATTTTAGTTCACGTGAACATTGAAATGTGATTTGAATTGATTTCAGTATTGGAATCCAGGTAAATATGTTTTTGATGTTTGAATTACGGCCTTCAAAAAACCTTAAAAAAAACAGTACTCAAGGCAATATTGGTTAAAACCAATATTTAATTCAAAAATTATTTAATTCTGTTTCTTAACTTAAGATTTTCTTTTAAAAATCCAACCTTTTAAAAATCCAAATTGTATTTTCCTGAAGAGTTATTTTCCAACATCGCGTAAATAATGAAAGACTTTAACATAAGACTGACAAAAAACTAGGGTTGCCCACGTATATACTGGCCCATTTAGAAGGTTTCCTGTATAAAAGAGGTGGGCCTGGGGAATAAATATACCCCCATCTATTATTTAATTGATTTTGATGTCAAATGATAGGTAATTTAACTCTTGTTTGGATAATAAAGGGTTGTATAACCAAACCCTGGAATAATCCGGGGCTGCCTAGATTCGAAGTGTTAAGTATTTGATAAGGGTCAATTACTTATACTTACCTTCATCTCTTTATAATGATGGTTTTGGTGATGAATAAATTCTTAATTCTCTTTTGAACTGTTCGAATATGTATTACTGTTACACCCAACGGCAAAGTTTTTTTTCGAAAAGGAGATTGTTAGATTAAGGTTGATGTATATTTTCGCATTAATATGTAGATATATTCCAAAAAACAATTTAATTACATAAATGAAGAATGTTCAATTGTTCACTATGGTATGAACTTATTTAACAAAAACTTTTTGTATACTGTGCCAGGAATTGATTTTATTGCTGCTTATCTACCAATGATGAAAATGGCTATAGAACCTTGTGATAACGTCATCAATGAGACATGTTTCTAATGTTCCGTAAGTTTGGCGAAAAATCGAGAACGTCTTAACCGATTTGGCTGAATTTTTTTTGTTTTCTTCATAATAATGCTGTTTTTATTTATAAAATATATTCAGAGAAACCCAAAAAAACAGGAAATTTAAGAAGAAAATTAAATCGAAATTTTTGTTCTGATTGATATTTGTCAAATGGTAGCTTGAGGGACCGACAAGAGAAATATAGATGTAGAATACCAGACCAAAGGCATGTTTTAAGAAATTTAAATCAAGCATACTAAAATGAAAATCTAACATAACTCACACTCATACCATTTTAAGCCACGACAAACATACCATCCATCTACAGCCTAAAACGTCGTCATTGTCGCCGTCGACATGAACTCTTTGCATTTAGTTATCTTTATCTATTTTCTTTCTTTTGGTTTCAGATTTCAGTATTTTCTGTTTTGGGGTTGATAGTTGATTTTGATTTATGTGAAAAGCAGGTTTCGGGTGTTTTTTTCAGAGAACAAATAATTTTCCTTTTGAATTTCTTAAATGAACTGAAAAATTTGGTTTTGCTAATAAAACACCGGTTTTTTTGTTTGGCCTATGAACTTTATAATTAATAATAACATTTTTGTTACTTTTATTTCAACAAACTGAGGTTTTTGTCTCTACTGTTTTTAAGGTTCAATAAATTTTCAAGGCGTTTTTTCGATTTTTTGGCGTTTTTGCTAGTCTAACCACAAATTTTTCTCAGCAAAGCCAAAATCATAAATGAAAGTGCTTTCAAACGAAGTTCTCCACAGATTTGATTTTAAAAGTACACTGGCCTCTAGAACTCTGTTTCTGTAATGGCTGAAGATACTATAGGTATCAGATCTTTTGTTTATAACTTGAGGAATTTCACTGTATATGTTCTGAAAACATTTAATTGAAGCTTGTAATTTTCCAAAAACTCATTGGAAGGGGGAAATAATTTGCCGAAGTCTGATTCTGAATTT
>NW_026605350.1:0-43236 GCF_945859685.1 Eupeodes corollae
ATTTTGGGGGTTGGGAAGGATCAGGTGATGGTTTTGGGTGTGATTTGATTTTCGTCTAGAACATCAAAAATCCTTCAGGATGCTCCAAAATGACTCATCTATATCTATAATGATAGATCTTGATTAGGAGTATCTTTTTCTAGTACATGTCAAGTATCTATTTTGAAGTCTTGATCGATTTTGGGGGTTGGGAAGGATCAGGTGATGGTTTTGGGTGTGATTTGATTTTCGTCTAGAACATCAAAAATCCTTCAGGATGCTCCAAAATGACTCATCTGTATCTATAATGATAGATCTTGATTAAGAGTATCTTTTTCTAGTACATGTCAAGTATCTATTTTGAAGTCTTGATCGATTTTGGGGGTTGGGAAGGATCAGGTGATGGTTTTGGGTGTGATTTGATTTTCGTCTAGAACATCAAAAATCCTTTAGGATGCTCCAAAATGACTCATCTATATCTATAATGATAGATCTTGATTAGGAGTATCTTTTTCTAGTACATGTCAAGTATCTATTTTGAAGTCTTGATCGATTTTGGGGGTTGGGAAGGATCAGGTGATGGTTTTGGGTGTGATTTGATTTTCGTCTAGAACATCAAAAATCCTTCAGGATGCTCCAAAATGACTCATCTATATCTATAATGATAGATCTTGATTAGGAGTATCTTTTTCTAGTGCATGTCAAGTATCTATTTTGAAGTCTTGATCGATTTTGGGGGTTGGGAAGGATCAGGTGATGGTTTTGGGTGTGATTTGATTTTCGTCTAGAACATCAAAAATCCTTCAGGATGCTCCAAAATGACTCATCTATATCTATAATGATAGATCTTGATTAGGAGTATCTTTTTCTAGTACATGTCAAGTATCTATTTTGAAGTCTTGATCGATTTTGGGGGTTGGGAAGGATCAGGTGATGGTTTTGGGTGTGATTTGATTTTCGTCTAGAACATCAAAAATCCTTCAGGATGCTCCAAAATGACTCATCTATATCTATAATGATAGATCTTGATTAGGAGTATCTTTTTCTAGTACATGTCAAGTATCTATTTTGAAGTCTTGATCGATTTTGGGGGTTGGGAAGGATCAGGTGATGGTTTTGGGTGTGATTTGATTTTCGTCTAGAACATCAAAAATCCTTCAGGATGCTCCAAAATGACTCATCTATATCTATAATGATAGATCTTGATTAGGAGTATCTTTTTCTAGTACATGTCAAGTATCTATTTTGAAGTCTTGATCGATTTTGGGGGTTGGGAAGGATCAGGTGATGGTTTTGGGTGTGATTTGATTTTCGTCTAGAACATCAAAAATCCTTCAGGATGCTCCAAAATGACTCATCTATATCTATAATGATAGATCTTGATTAGGAGTATCTTTTTCTAGTACATGTCAAGTATCTATTTTGAAGTCTTGATCGATTTTGGGGGTTGGGAAGGATCAGGTGATGGTTTTGGGTGTGATTTGATTTTCGTCTAGAACATCAAAAATCCTTCAGGATGCTCCAAAATGACTCATCTATATCTATAATGATAGATCTTGATTAGGAGTATCTTTTTCTAGTACATGTCAAGTATCTATTTTGAAGTCTTGATCGATTTTGGGGGTTGGGAAGGATCAGGTGATGGTTTTGGGTGTGATTTGATTTTCGTCTAGAACATCAAAAATCCTTCAGGATGCTCCAAAATGACTCATCTATATCTATAATGATAGATCTTGATTAGGAGTATCTTTTTCTAGTACATGTCAAGTATCTATTTTGAAGTCTTGATCGATTTTGGGGGTTGGGAAGGATCAGGTGATGGTTTTAGGTGTGATTTGATTTTCGTCTAGAACATCAAAAATCCTTCAGGATGCTTCAAAATGACTCATCTATATCTTTAATGATAGATCTTGATTAGGAGTATCTTTTTCTAGTACATGTCAAGTATCTATTTTGAAGTCTTGATCGATTTTGGGGGTTGGGAAGGATCAGGTGATGGTTTTGGGTGTGATTTGATTTTCGTCTAGAACATCAAAAATCCTTCAGGATGCTCCAAAATGACTCATCTATATCTATAATGATAGATCTTGATTAGGAGTATCTTTTTCTAGTACATGTCAAGTATCTATTTTGAAGTCTTGATCGATTTTGGGGGTTGGGAAGGATCAGGTGATGGTTTTGGGTGTGATTTGATTTTCGTCTAGAACATCAAAAATCCTTCAGGATGCTACAAAATGACTCATCTATATCTATAATGATAGATCTTGATTAGGAGTATCTTTTTCTAGTACATGTCAAGTATCTATTTTGAAGTCTTGATCGATTTTGGGATTTGGGAAGGATCAGGTGATGGTTTTGGGTGTGATTTGATTTTCGTCTAGAACATCAAAAATCCTTCAGGGTGCTCCAAAATGACTCATCTATATCTATAATGATAGATCTTGATTAGGAGTATCTTTTTCTAGTACATGTCAAGTATCTATTTTGAAGTCTTGATCGTTTTTGGGGGTTGGGAAGGATCAGGTGATGGTTTTGGGTGTGATTTGGTTTTCGTCTAGAACATCAAAAATCCTTCAGGATGCTTCAAAATGACTCATCTATATCTATAATGATAGATCTTGATTAGGAGTATCTTTTTCTAGTACATGTCAAGTATCTATTTTGAAGTCTTGATCGATTTTGGGGGTTGGGAAGGATCAGGTGATGGTTTTGGGTGTGATTTGATTTTCGTCTAGAACATCAAAAATCCTTCAGGATGCTCCAAAATGACTCATCTATATCTATAATGATAGATCTTGATTAGGAGTATCTTTTTCTAGTACATGTCAAGTATCTATTTTGAAGTCTTGATCGATTTTGGGGGTTGGGAAGGATCAGGTGATGGTTTTGGGTGTGATTTGATTTTCGTCTAGAACATCAAAAATCCTTCAGGATGCTCCAAAATGACTCATCTATATCTATAATGATAGATCTTGATTAGGAGTATCTTTTTCTAGTAACATGTCAAGTATCTATTTTGAAGTCTTGATCGATTTTGGGGGTTGGGAAGGATCAGGTGATGGTTTTGGGTGTGATTTGATTTTCGTCTAGAACATCAAAAATCCTTCAGGATGCTCCAAAATGACTCATCTATATCTATAATGATAGATCTTGATTAGGAGTATCTTTTTCTAGTACATGTCAAGTATCTATTTTGAAGTCTTGATCAATTTTGGGGGTTGGGAAGGATCAGGTGATGGTTTTGGGTGTGATTTGATTTTCGTCTAGAACATCAAAAATCCTTCAGGATGCTCCAAAATGACTCATCTATATCTATAATGATAGATCTTGATTAGGAGTATCTTTTTCTAGTATATGTCAAGTATCTATTTTGAAGTCTTGATCGATTTTGGGGGTTGGGAAGGATCAGGTGATGGTTTTGGGTGTGATTTGATTTTCGTCTAGAACATCAAAAATCCTTCAGGATGCTCCAAAATGACTCATCTATATCTATAATGATAGATCTTGATTAGGAGTATCTTTTTCTAGTACATGTCAAGTATCTATTTTGAAGTCTTGATCGATTTTGGGGGTTGGGAAGGATCAGGTGATGGTTTTGGGTGTGATTTGATTTTCGTCTAGAACATCAAAAATCCTTCAGGATGCTCCAAAATGACTCATCTATATCTATAATGATAGATCTTGATTAGGAGTATCTTTTTCTAGTACATGTCAAGTATCTATTTTGAAGTCTTGATCGATTTTGGGGGTTGGGAAGGATCAGGTGATGGTTTTGGGTGTGATTTGATTTTCGTCTAGAACATCAAAAATCCTTCAGGATGCTCCAAAATGACTCATCTATATCTATAATGATAGATCTTGATTAGGAGTATCTTTTTCTAGTACATGTCAAGTATCTATTTTGAAGTCTTGATCGATTTTGGGGGTTGGGAAGGATCAGGTGATGGTTTTGGGTGTGATTTGATTTTCGTCTAGAACATCAAAAATCCTTCAGGATGCTCCAAAATGACTCATCTATATCTATAATGATAGATCTTGATTAGGAGTATCTTTTTCTAGTACATGTCAAGTATCTATTTTGAAGTCTTGATCGATTTTGGGGGTTGGGAAGGATCAGGTGATGGTTTTGGGTGTGATTTGATTTTCGTCTAGAACATCAAAAATCCTTCAGGATGCTCCAAAATGACTCATCTATATCTATAATGATAGATATTGATTAGGAGTATCTTTTTCTAGTACATGTCAAGTATCTATTTTGAAGTCTTGATCGATTTTGGGGGTTGGGAAAGATCAGGTGATGGTTTTGGGTGTGATTTGATTTTCGTCTAGAACATCAAAAATCCTTCAGGATGCTCCAAAATGACTCATCTATATCTATAATGATAGATCTTGATTAGGAGTATCTTTTTTTAGTACATGTCAAGTATCTATTTTGAAGTCTTGATCGCCTTTGCGGGGTTGGGAAGGATCAGGTGATGGTTTTGGGTGTGATTTGATTTTCGTCTAGAACATCAAAAATCCTTCAGGATGCTCCAAAATGACTCATCTATATCTATAATGATAGATCTTGATTAGGAGTATCTTTTTCTAGTACATGTCAAGTATCTATTTTGAAGTCTTGATCGATTTTGGGGGTTGGGAAGGATCAGGTGATGGTTTTGGGTGTGATTTGATTTTCGTCTAGAACATCAAAAATCCTTCAGGATGCTCCAAAATGACTCATCTATATCTATAATGATAGATCTTGATTAGGAGTATCTTTTTCTAGTACATGTCAAGTATCTATTTTGAAGTCTTGATCGATTTTGGGGGTTGGGAAGGATCAGGTGATGGTTTTGGGTGTGATTTGATTTTCGTCTAGAACATCAAAAATCCTTGAGGATGCTCCAAAATGACTCATCTATATCTATAATGATAGATCTTGATTAGGAGTATCTTTTTCTAGTACATGTCAAGTATCTATTTTGAAGTCTTGATCGATTTTGGGGGTTGGGAAGGATCAGGTGATGGTTTTGGGTGTGATTTGATTTTCGTCTATAACGTCAAAACATCCTTCAGGATGCTCCAAAATGACGCATCTATATCTATAATGATAGATCTTGATTAGGAGTATCTTTTTCTAGTACATGTCAAGTATCTATTTTGAAGTCTTGATCGATTTTGGGGGTTGGGAAGCATCAGGTGATGGTTTTGGGTGTGATTTGATTTTCGTCTAGAACATCAAAAATCCTTCAGGATGCTCCAAAATGACTCATCTATATCTATAATGATAGATCTTGATTAGGAGTATCTTTTTCTAGTACATGTCAAGTATCTATTTTGAAGTCTTGATCGATTTTGGGGGTTGGGAAGGATCAGGTGATGGTTTTGGGTGTGATTTGATTTTCGTCTAGAACATCAAAAATCCTTCAGGATGCTCCAAAATTACTCATCTATATCTATAATTAGGAGTATCTTTTTCTAGTACATGTCAAGTATCTATTTTGAAGTCTTGATCGATTTTGGGGGTTGGGAAGGATCAGGTGATGGTTTTGGGTGTGATTTGATTTCCGTCTAGAACATCAAAAATCCTTCAGGATGCTCCAAAATGACTCATCTATATCTATAATGATAGATCTTGATTAGGAGTATCTTTTTCTAGTACATGTCAAGTATCTATTTTGAAGTCTTGATCGATTTTGGGGGTTGGAAGGATCAGGTGATGGTTTTGGGTGTGATTTGATTTTCGTCTAGAACATCAAAAATCCTTCAGGATGCTCCAAAATGACTCATCTATATCTATAATGATAGATCTTGATTAGGAGTATCTTTTTCTAGTACATGTGAAGTATCTATTTTGAAGTCTTGATCGATTTTGGGGGTTGGGAAGGATCAGGTGATGGTTTTGGGTGTGATTTGATTTTCGTCTAGAACATCAAAAATCCTTCAGGATGCTCCAAAATGACTCATCTATATCTATAATGATAGATCTTGATTAGGAGTATCTTTTTCTAGTACATGTCAAGTATCTATTTTGAAGTCTTGATCGATTTTGGGGGTTGGGAAGGATCAGGTGATGGTTTTGGGTGTGATTTGATTTTCGTCTAGAACATCAAAAATCCTTCAGGATGCTCCAAAATGACTCATCTATATCTATAATGATAGATCTTGATTAAGAGTATCTTTTTCTAGTACATGTCAAGTATCTATTTTGAAGTCTTGATCGATTTTGGGGGTTGGGAAGGATCAGGTGATGGTTTTGGGTGTGATTTGATTTTCGTCTAGAACATCAAAAATCCTTTAGGATGCTCCAAAATGACTCATCTATATCTATAATGATAGATCTTGATTAGGAGTATCTTTTTCTAGTACATGTCAAGTATGTATTTTGAAGTCTTGATCGATTTTGGGGGTTGGGAAGGATCAGGTGATGGTTTTGGGTGTGATTTGATTTTCGTCTAGAACATCAAAAATCCTTCAGGATGCTCCAAAATGACTCATCTATATCTATAATGATAGATCTTGATTAGGAGTATCTTTTTCTAGTACATGTCAAGTATCTATTTTGAAGTCTTGATCGATTTTGGGGGTTGGGAAGAATCAGGTGATGGTTTTGGGTGTGATTTGATTTTCGTCTAGAACATCAAAAATCCTTCAGGATGCTCCAAAATGACTCATCTATATCTATAATGATAGATCTTGATTAGGAGTATCTTTTACTAGTACATGTCAAGTATCTATTTTGAAGTCTTGATCGATTTTGGGGGTTGGGAAGGATCAGGTGATGGTTTTGGGTGTGATTTGATTTTCGTCTAGAACATCAAAAATCCTTCAGGATGCTCCAAAATGACTCATCTATATCTATAATGATAGATCTTGATTAGGAGTATCTTTTTCTAGTACATGTCAAGTATCTATTTTGAAGTCTTGATCGATTTTGGGGGTTGGGAAGGATCAGGTGATGGTTTTGGGTGTGATTTGATTTTCGTCTAGAACATCAAAAATCCTTCAGGATGCTCCAAAATGACTCATCTATATCTATAATGATAGATCTTGATTAGGAGTATCTTTTTCTAGTACATGTCAAGTATCTATTTTGAAGTCTTGATCGATTTTGGGGGTTGAGAAGGATCAGGTGATGGTTTTGGGTGTGATTTGATTTTCGTCTAGAACATCAAAAATCCTTCAGGATGCTCCAAAATGACTCATCTATATCGTCTAGAACATCAAAAATCCTTCAGGATGCTCCAAAATGACTCATCTATATCTATAATGATAGATCTTGATTAGGAGTATCTTTTTCTAGTACATATCAAGTATCTATTTTGAAGTCTTGATCGATTTTGGGGGTTGGGAAGGATCAGGTGATGGTTTTGGGTGTGATTTGATTTTCGTCTAGAACATCAAAAATCCTTCAGGATGCTCCAAAATGACTCATCTATATCTATAATGATAGATCTTGATTAGGAGTATCTTTTTGTAGTACATGTCAAGTATCTATTTTGAAGTCTTGATCGATTTTGGGGGTTGGGAAGGATCAGGTGATGGTTTTGGGTGTGATTTGATTTTCGTCTAGAACATCAAAAATCCTTCAGGATGCTCCAAAATGACTCATCTATATCTATAATGATAGATCTTGATTAGGAGTATCTTTTTCTAGGACATGTCAAGTATCTATTTTGAAGTCTTGATCGATTTTGGGGGTTGGGAAGGATCAGGTGATGGTTTTGGGTGTGATTTGATTTTCGTCTATAACATCAAAAATCCTTCAGGATGCTCCAAAATGACTCATCTATATCTATAATGATAGATCTTGATTAGGAGTATCTTTTTCTAGTACATGTCAAGTATCTATTTTGAAGTCTTGATCGATTTTGGGGGTTGGGAAGGATCAGGTGATGGTTTTGGGTGTGATTTGATTTTCGTCTAGAACATCAAAAATCCTTCAGGATGCTCCAAAATGACTCATCTATATCTATAATGATAGATCTTGATTAGGAGTATCTTTTTCTAGTACATGTCAAGTATCTTTTTTGAAGTCTTGATCGATTTTGGGGGTTGGGAAGGATCAGGTGATGGTTTTGGGTGTGATTTGATTTTCGTCTAGAACATCAAAAATCCTTCAGGATGCTCCAAAATGACTCATCTATATCTATAATGATAGATCTTGATTAGGAGTATCTTTTTCTAGTACATGTCAAGTATCTACATATTTTGAAGTCTTGATCGATTTTGGGGGTTGGGAAGGATCAGGTGATGGTTTTGGGTGTGATTTGATTTTCGTCTAGAACATCAAAAATCCTTCAGGATGCTCCAAAATGACTCATCTATATCTATAATGATAGATCTTGATTAGGAGTATCTTTTTCTAGTACATGTCAAGTATCTATTTTGAAGTCTTGATCGATTTTGGGGGTTGGGAAGGATCAGGTGATGGTTTTGGGTGTGATTTGATTTTCGTCTAGAACATCAAAAATCCTTCAGGATGCTCCAAAATGACTCATCTATATCTATAATGACAGATCTTGATTAGGAGTATCTTTTTCTAGTACATGTCAAGTATCTATTTTGAAGTCTTGATCGATTTTGGGGGTTGGGAAGGATCAGGTGATGGTTTTGGGTGTGATTTGATTTTCGTCTAGAACATCAAAAATCCTTCAGGATGCTCCAAAATGACTCATCTATATCTATAATGATAGATCTTGATTAGGAGTATCTTTTTCTAGTACATGTCAAGTATCTATTTTGAAGTCTTGATCGATTTTGGGGGTTGGGAAGGATCAGGTGATGGTTTGGGTGTGATTTGATTTTCGTCTAGAACATCAAAAATCCTTCAGGATGCTCCAAAATGACTCATCTATATCTATAATGATAGATCTTGATTAGGAGTATCTTTTTCTAGTACATGTCAAGTATCTATTTTGAAGTCTTGATCGATTTTGGGGGTTGAGAAGGATCAGGTGATGGTTTTGGGTGTGATTTGATTTTCGTCTAGAACATCAAAAATCCTTCAGGATGCTCCAAAATGACTCATCTATTTCTATAATGATAGATCTTGATTAGGAGTATCTTTTTCTAGTACATGTCAAGTATCTATTTTGAAGTCTTGATCGATTTTGGGGGTTGGGAAGGATCAGGTGATGGTTTTGGGTGTGATTTGATTTTCGTCTAGAACATCAAAAATCCTTCAGGATGCTCCAAAATGACTCATCTATATCTATAATGATAGATCTTGATTAGGAGTATCTTTTTCTAGTACATGTCAAGTATCTATTTTGAAGTCTTGATCGATTTTGGGGGTTGGGAAGGATCAGGTGATGGTTTTGGGTGTGATTTGATTTTCGTCTAGAACATCAAAAATCCTTCAGGATGCTCCAAAATGACTCATCTATATCTATAATGATAGATCTTGATTAGGAGTATCTTTTTCTAGTACATGTCAAGTATCTATTTTGAAGTCTTGATCGATTTTGGGGGTTGGGAAGGATCAGGTGATGGTTTTGGGTGTGATTTGATTTTCGTCTAGAACATCAAAAATCCTTCAGGATGCTCCAAAATGACTCATCTATATCTATAATGATAGATCTTGATTAGGAGTATCTTTTTCTAGTACATGTCAAGTATCTATTTTGAAGTCTTGATCGATTTTGGGGGTTGGGAAGGATCAGGTGATGGTTTTGGGTGTGATTTGATTTTCGTCTAGAACATCAAAAATCCTTCAGGATGCTCCAAAATGACTCATCTATATCTATAATGATAGATCTTGATTAGGAGTATCTTTTTCTAGTACATGTCAAGTATCTATTTTGAAGTCTTGATCGATTTTGGGGGTTGGGAAGGATCAGGTGATGGTTTTGGGTGTGATTTGATTTTCGTCTAGAACATCAAAAATCCTTCAGGATGCTCCAAAATGACTCATCTATATCTATAATGATAGATCTTGATTAGGAGTATCTTTTTCTAGTACATGTCAAGTATCTATTTTGAAGTCTTGATCGATTTTGGGGGTTGGGAAGGATCAGGTGATGGTTTTGGGTGTGATTTGATTTTCGTCTAGAACATCAAAAATCCTTCAGGATGCTCCAAAATGACTCATCTATATCTATAATGATAGATCTTGATTAGGAGTATCTTTTTCTGGTACATGTCAAGTATCTATTTTGAAGTCTTTATCGATTTTGGGGGTTGGGAAGGATCAGGTGATGGTTTTGTGTGTGATTTGATTTTCGTCTAGAACATCAAAAATCCTTCAGGATGCTCCAAAATGACTCATCTATATCTATAATGATAGATCTTGATTAGGAGTATCTTTTTCTAGTACATGTCAAGTATCTATTTTGAAGTCTTGATCGATTTTAGGGGTTGGGAAGGATCAGGTGATGGTTTTGGGTGTGATTTGATTTTCGTCTAGAACATCAAAAATCCTTCAGGATGCTCCAAAATGACTCATCTATATCTATAATGATAGATCTTGATTAGGAGTATCTTTTTCTAGTACATGTCAAGTATCTATTTTGAAGTCTTGATCGATTTTGGGGGTTGGGAAGGATCAGGTGATGGTTTTGGGTGTGATTTGATTTTCGTCTAGAACATCAAAAATCCTTCAGGATGCTCCAAAATGACTCATCTATATCTATAATGATAGATCTTGATTAGGAGTATCTTTTTTTAGTACATGTCAAGTATCTATTTTGAAGTCTTGATCGATTTTGGGGGTTGGGAAGGATCAGGTGATGGTTTTGGGTGTGATTTGATTTTCGTCTAGAACATCAAAAATCCTTCAGGATGCTCCAAAATGACTCATCTATATCTATAATGATAGATCTTGATTAGGAGTATCTTTTTGTAGTACATGTCAAGTATCTATTTTGAAGTCTTGATCGATTTTGGGGGTTGGGAAGGATCAGGTGATGGTTTTGGGTGTGATTTGATTTTCGTCTAGAACATCAAAAATCCTTCAGGATGCTCCAAAATGACTCATCTATATCTATAATGATAGATCTTGATTAGGAGTATCTTTTTCTAGTACATGTCAAGTATCTATTTTGAAGTCTTGATCGATTTTGGGGGTTGGGAAGGATCAGGTGATGGTTTTGGGTGTGATTTGATTTTCGTCTAGAACATCAAAAATCCTTCAGGATGCTCCAAAATGACTCATCTATATCTATAATGATAGATCTTGATTAGGAGTATCTTTTTCTAGTACATGTCAAGTATCTATTTTGAAGTCTTGATCGATTTTGGGGGTTGGGAAGGATCAGGTGATGGTTTTGGGTGTGATTTGATTTTCGTCTAGAACATCAAAAATCCTTCAGGATGCTCCAAAATGACTCATCTATATCTATAATGATAGATCTTGATTAGGAGTATCTTTTTCTAGTACATGTCAAGTATCTATTTTGAAGTCTTGATCGATTTTAGGGGTTGGGAAGGATCAGGTGATGGTTTTGGGTGTGATTTGATTTTCGTCTAGAACATCAAAAATCCTTCAGGATGCTCCAAAATGACTCATCTATATCTATAATGATAGATCTTGATTAGGAGTATCTTTTTCTAGTACATGTCAAGTATCTATTTTGAAGTCTTGATCGATTTTGGGGGTTGGGAAGGATCAGGTGATGGTTTTGGGTGTGATTTGATTTTCGTCTAGAACATCAAAAATCCTTCAGGATGCTCCAAAATGACTCATCTATATCTATAATGATAGATCTTGATTAGGAGTATCTTTTTCTAGTACATGTCAAGTATCTATTTTGAAGTCTTGATCGATTTTGGGGGTTGGGAAGGATCAGGTGATGGTTTTGGGTGTGATTTGATTTTCGTCTAGAACATCAAAAATCCTTCAGGATGCTCCAAAATGACTCATCTATATCTATAATGATAGATCTTGATTAGGAGTATCTTTTTGTAGTACATGTCAAGTATCTATTTTGAAGTCTTGATCGATTTTGGGGGTTGGGAAGGATCAGGTGATGGTTTTGGGTGTGATTTGATTTTCGTCTAGAACATCAAAAATCCTTCAGGATGCTCCAAAATGACTCATCTATATCTATAATGATAGATCTTGATTAGGAGTATCTTTTTCTGGTACATGTCAAGTATCTATTTTGAAGTCTTTATCGATTTTGGGGGTTGGGAAGGATCAGGTGATGGTTTTGTGTGTGATTTGATTTTCGTCTAGAACATCAAAAATCCTTCAGGATGCTCCAAAATGACTCATCTATATCTATAATGATAGATCTTGATTAGGAGTATCTTTTTCTAGTACATGTCAAGTATCTATTTTGAAGTCTTGATCGATTTTGGGGGTTGGGAAGGATCAGGTGATGGTTTTGGGTGTGATTTGATTTTCGTCTAGAACATCAAAAATCCTTCAGGATGCTCCAAAATGACTCATCTATATCTATAATGATAGATCTTGATTAGGAGTATCTTTTTCTAGTACATGTCAAGTATCTATTTTGAAGTCTTGATCGATTTTGGGGGTTGGGAAGGATCAGGTGATGGTTTTGGGTGTGATTTGATTTTCGTCTAGAACATCAAAAATCCTTCAGGATGCTCCAAAATGACTCATCTATATCTATAATGATAGATCTTGATTAGGAGTATCTTTTTTTAGTACATGTCAAGTATCTATTTTGAAGTCTTGATCGATTTTGGGGGTTGGGAAGGATCAGGTGATGGTTTTGGGTGTGATTTGATTTTCGTCTAGAACATCAAAAATCCTTCAGGATGCTCCAAAATGACTCATCTATATCTATAATGATAGATCTTGATTAGGAGTATCTTTTTGTAGTACATGTCAAGTATCTATTTTGAAGTCTTGATCGATTTTGGGGGTTGGGAAGGATCAGGTGATGGTTTTGGGTGTGATTTGATTTTCGTCTAGAACATCAAAAATCCTTCAGGATGCTCCAAAATGACTCATCTATATCTATAATGATAGATCTTGATTAGGAGTATCTTTTTCTAGTACATGTCAAGTATCTATTTTGAAGTCTTGATCGATTTTGGGGGTTGGGAAGGATCAGGTGATGGTTTTGGGTGTGATTTGATTTTCGTCTAGAACATCAAAAATCCTTCAGGATGCTCCAAAATGACTCATCTATATCTATAATGATAGATCTTGATTAGGAGTATCTTTTTCTAGTACATGTCAAGTATCTATTTTGAAGTCTTGATCGATTTTGGGGGTTGGGAAGGATCAGGTGATGGTTTTGGGTGTGATTTGATTTTCGTCTAGAACATCAAAAATCCTTCAGGATGCTCCAAAATGACTCATCTATATCTATAATGATAGATCTTGATTAGGAGTATCTTTTTCTAGTACATGTCAAGTATCTATTTTGAAGTCTTGATCGATTTTAGGGGTTGGGAAGGATCAGGTGATGGTTTTGGGTGTGATTTGATTTTCGTCTAGAACATCAAAAATCCTTCAGGATGCTCCAAAATGACTCATCTATATCTATAATGATAGATCTTGATTAGGAGTATCTTTTTCTAGTACATGTCAAGTATCTATTTTGAAGTCTTGATCGATTTTGGGGGTTGGGAAGGATCAGGTGATGGTTTTGGGTGTGATTTGATTTTCGTCTAGAACATCAAAAATCCTTCAGGATGCTCCAAAATGACTCATCTATATCTATAATGATAGATCTTGATTAGGAGTATCTTTTTCTAGTACATGTCAAGTATCTATTTTGAAGTCTTGATCGATTTTGGGGGTTGGAAAGGATCAGGTGATGGTTTTGGGTGTGATTTGATTTTCGTCTAGAACATCAAAAATCCTTCAGGATGCTCCAAAATGACTCATCTATATCTATAATGATAGATCTTGATTAGGAGTATCTTTTTCTAGTACATGTCAAGTATCTATTTTGAAGTCTTGATCGATTTTGGGGGTTGGGAAGGATCAGGTGATTGTTTTGGGTGTGATTTGATTTTCGTCTAGAACATCAAAAATCCTTCAGGATGCTCCAAAATGACTCATCTATATCTATAATGATAGATCTTGATTAGGAGTATCTTTTTCTAGTACATGTCAAGTATCTATTTTGAAGTCTTGATCGATTTTGGGGGTTGGGAAGGATCAGGTGATGGTTTTGGGTGTGATTTGATTTTCGTCTAGAACATCAAAAATCCTTCAGGATGCTCCAAAATGACTCATCTATATCTATAATGATAGATCTTGATTAGGAGTATCTTTTTCTAGTACATGTCAAGTATCTATTTTGAAGTCTTGATCGATTTTGGGGGTTGGGAAGGATCAGGTGATGGTTTTGGGTGTGATTTGATTTTCGTCTAGAACATCAAAAATCCTTCAGGATGCTCCAAAATGACTCATCTATATCTATAATGATAGATCTTGATTAGGAGTATCTTTTTCTAGTACATGTCAAGTATCTATTTTGAAGTCTTGATCGATTTTGGGGGTTGGGAAGGATCAGGTGATGGATTTGGGTGTGATTTGATTTTCGTCTAGAACATCAAAAATCCTTCAGGATGCTCCAAAATGACTCATCTATATCTATAATGATAGATCTTGATTAGGAGTATCTTTTTCTAGTACATGTCAAGTATCTATTTTGAAGTCTTGATCGATTTTGGGGGTTGGGAAGGATCAGGTGATGGTTTTGGGTGTGATTTGATTTTCGTCTAGAACATCAAAAATCCTTCAGGATGCTCCAAAATGACTCATCTATATGTATAATGATAGATCTTGATTAGGAGTATCTTTTTTTAGTACATGTCAAGTATCTATTTTGAAGTCTTGATCGATTTTGGGGGTTGGGAATGATCAGGTGATGGTTTTGGGTGTGATTTGATTTTCGTCTAGAACATCATAAATCCTTCAGGATGCTCCAAAATGACTCATCTATATCTATAATGATAGACCTTGATTAGGAGTATCTTTTTCTAGTACATGTCAAGTATCTATTTTGAAGTCTTGATCGATTTTGGGGGTTGGGAAGGATCAGGTGATGGTTTTGGGTGTGATTTGATTTTCGTCTAGAACATCAAAAATCCTTCAGGATGCTCCAAAATGACTCATCTATATCTATAATGATAGATCTTGATTAGGAGTATCTTTTTCTAGTACATGTCAAGTATCTATTTTGAAGTCTTGATCGATTTTGGGGGTTGGGAAGGATCAGGTGATGGTTTTGGGTGTGATTTGATTTTCGTCTAGAACATCAAAAATCCTTCAGGATGCTCCAAAATGACTCATCTATATCTATAATGATAGATCTTGATTAGGAGTATCTTTTTCTAGTACATGACAAGTATCTATTTTGAAGTCTTGATCGATTTTTGGGAAGGATCAGGTGATGGTTTTGGGTGTGATTTGATTTTCGTCTAGAACATCAAAAATCCTTCAGGATGCTCCAAAATGACTCATCTATATCTATAATGATAGATCTTGATTAGGAGTATCTTTTTCTAGTACATGTCAAGTATCTATTTTGAAGTCTTGATCGATTTTGGGGGTTGGGAAGGATCAGGTGATGGTTTTGGGTGTGATTTGATTTTCGTCTAGAACATCAAAAATCCTTCAGGATGCTCCAAAATGACTCATCTATATCTATAATGATAGATCTTGATTAGGAGTATCTTTTTCTAGTACATGTCAAGTATCTATTTTGAAGTCTTGATCGATTTTGGGGGTTGGGAAGGATCAGGTGATGGTTTTGGGTGTGATTTGATTTTCGTCTAGAACATCAAAAATCCTTCAGGATGCTCCAAAATGACTCATCTATATCTATAATGATAGATCTTGATTAGGAGTATCTTTTTCTAGTACATGTCAAGTATCTATTTTGAAGTCTTGATCGATTTTGGGGGTTGGGAAGGATCAGGTGATGGTTTTGGGTGTGATTTGATTTTCGTCTAGAACATCAAAAATCCTTCAGGATGCTCCAAAATGACTCATCTATATCTATAATAATAGATCTTGATTAGGAGTATCTTTTTCTAGTACATGTCAAGTATCTATTTTGAAGTCTTGATCGATTTTGGGGGTTGGGAAAGATCAGGTGATGGTTTTGGGTGTGATTTGATTTTCGTCTAGAACATCAAAAATCCTTCAGGATGCTCCAAAATGACTCATCTATATCTATAATGATAGATCTTGATTAGGAGTATCTTTTTCTAGTACATGTCAAGTATCTATTTTGAAGTCTTGATCGATTTTGGGGGTTGGGAAGGATCAGGTGATGGTTTTGGGTGTGATTTGATTTTCGTCTAGAACATCAAAAATCCTTCAGGATGCTCCAAAATGACTCATCTATATCTATAATGATAGATCTTGATTAGGAGTATCTTTTTCTAGTACATGTCAAGTATCTATTTTGAAGTCTTGATCGATTTTGGGGGTTGGGAAGAATCAGGTGATGGTTTTGGGTGTGATTTGATTTTCGTCTAGAACATCAAAAATCCTTCAGGATGCTCCAAAATGACTCATCTATATCTATAATGATAGATATTGATTAGGAGTATCTTTTTCTAGTACATGTCAAGTATCTATTTTGAAGTCTTGATCGATTTTGGGGGTTGGGAAGGATCAGGTGATGGTTTTGGGTGTGATTTGATTTTCGTCTAGAACATTAAAAATCCTTCAGGATGCTACAAAATGACTCATCTATATCTATAATGATAGATCTTGATTAGGAGTATCTTTTTCTAGTACATGTCAAGTATCTATTTTGAAGTCTTGATCGATTTTGGGGGTTGGGAAGGATCAGGTGATGGTTTTGGGTGTGATTTGATTTTCGTCTAGAACATCAAAAATCCTTCAGGATGCTCCAAAATGACTCATCTATATCTATAATGATAGATATTGATTAGGAGTATCTTTTTCTAGTACATGTCAAGTATCTATTTTGAAGTCTTGATCGATTTTGGGGGTTGGGAAGGATCAGGTGATGGTTTTGGGTGTGATTTGATTTTCGTCTAGAACATCAAAAATCCTTCAGGATGCTCCAAAATGACTCATCTATATCTATAATGATAGATCTTGATTAGGAGTATCTTTTTCTAGTACATGTCAAGTATCTATTTTGAAGTCTTGATCGATTTTGGGGGTTGGGAAGGATCAGGTGATGGTTTTGGGTGTGATTTGATTTTCGTCTAGAACATCAAAAATCCTTCAGGATGCTCCAAAATGACTCATCTATATCTATAATGATAGATCTTGATTAGGAGTATCTTTTTCTAGTACATGTCAAGTATCTATTTTGAAGTCTTGATCGATTTTGGGGGTTGGGAAGGATCAGGTGATGGTTTTGGGTGTGATTTGATTTTCGTCTAGAACATCAAAAATCCTTCAGGATGCTCCAAAATGACTCATCTATATCTATAATGATAGATCTTGATTAGGAGTATCTTTTTCTGTCAAGTATCTATTTTGAAGTCTTGATCGATTTTGGGGGTTGGGAAGGATCAGGTGATGGTTTTGGGTGTGATTTGATTTTCGTCTAGAACATCAAAAATCCTTCAGGATGCTCCAAAATGACTCATCTATATCTATAATGATAGATCTTGATTAGGAGTATCTTTTTGTAGTACATGTCAAGTATCTATTTTGAAGTCTTGATCGATTTTGGGGGTTGGGAAGGATCAGGTGATGGTTTTGGGTGTGATTTGATTTTCGTCTAGAACATCAAAAATCCTTCAGGATGCTCCAAAATGACTCATCTATATCTATAATGATAGATCTTGATTAGGAGTATCTTTTTCTAGTACATGTCAAGTATCTATTTTGAAGTCTTGATCGATTTTGGGGGTTGGGAAGGATCAGGTGATGGTTTTGGGTGTGATTTGATTTTCGTCTAGAACATCAAAAATCCTTCAGGATGCTCCAAAATGACTCATCTATATCTATAATGATAGATCTTGATTAGGAGTATCTTTTTCTAGTACATGTCAAGTATCTATTTTGAAGTCTTGATCGATTTTGGGGGTTGGGAAGGATCAGGTGATGGTTTTGGGTGTGATTTGATTTTCGTCTAGAACATCAAAAATCCTTCAGGATGCTCCAAAATGACTCATCTATATCTATAATGATAGATCTTGATTAGGAGTATCTTTTTCTAGTACATGTCAAGTATCTATTTTGAAGTCTTGATCGATTTTGGGGGTTGGGAAGGATCAGGTGATGGTTTTGGGTGTGATTTGATTTTCGTCTAGAACATCAAAAATCCTTCAGGATGCTCCAAAATGACTCATCTATATCTATAATGATAGATCTTGATTAGGAGTATCTTTTTCTAGTACATGTCAAGTATCTATTTTGAAGTCTTGATCGATTTTGGGGGTTGGGAAGGATCAGGTGATGGTTTTGGGTGTGATTTGATTTTCGTCTAGAACATCAAAAATCCTTCAGGATGCTCCAAAATGACTCATCTATATCTATAATGATAGATCTTGATTAGGAGTATCTTTTTCTAGTACATGTCAAGTATCTATTTTGAAGTCTTGATCGATTTTGGGGGTTGGGAAGGATCAGGTGATGGTTTTGGGTGTGATTTGATTTTCGTCTAGAACATCAAAAATCCTTTAGGATGCTCCAAAATGACTCATCTATATCTATAATGATAGATCTTGATTAGAAGTATCTTTTTCTAGTACATGTCAAGTATCTATTTTGAAGTCTTGATCGATTTTGGGGGTTGGGAAGGATCAGGTGATGGTTTTGGGTGTGATTTGATTGTCGTCTAGAACATCAAAAATCCTTCAGGATGCTCCAAAATGACTCATTTATATCTATAATGATAGATCTTGATTAGGAGTATCTTTTTCTAGTACATGTCAAGTATCTATTTTGAAGTCTTGATCGATTTTGGGGGTTGGGAAGGATCAGGTGATGGTTTTGGGTGTGATTTGATTTTCGTCTAGAACATCTAGATTAGGAGTATCTTTTTCTAGTACATGTCAAGTATCTATTTTGAAGTCTTGATCGATTTTGGGGGTTGGGAAGGATCAGGTGATGGTTTTGGGTGTGATTTGATTTTCGTCTAGAACATCAAAAATCCTTCAGGATGCTCCAAAATGACTCATCTATATCTATAATGATAGATCTTGATTAGGAGTATCTTTTTATAGTACATGTCAAGTATCTTTTTTGAAGTCTTAATCGATTTTGGGGGTTGGGAAGGATCAGGTGATGGTTTTGGGTGTGATTTGATTTTCGTCTAGAACATCAAAAATCCTTCAGGATGCTCCAAAATGACTCATCTATATCTATAATGATAGATCTTGATTAGGAGTATCTTTTTCTAGTACATGTCAAGTATCTATTTTGAAGTCTTGATCGATTTTGGGGGTTGGGAAGGATCAGGTGATGGTTTTGGTTGTGATTTGATTTTCGTCTAGAACATCAAAAATCCTTCAGGATGCTCCAAAATGACTCATCTATATTTATAATGATAGATCTTGATTAGGAGTATCTTTTTCTAGTACATGTCAAGTATCTATTTTGAAGTCTTGATCGATTTTGGGGGTTGGGAAGGATCAGGTGATGGTTTTGGGTGTGATTTGATTTTCGTCTAGAACATCAAAAATCCTTCAGGATGCTCCAAAATGACTCATCTATATCTATAATGATAGATCTTGATTAGGAGTATCTTTTTCTAGTACATGTCAAGTATCTATTTTGAAGTCTTGATCGATTTTGGGGGTTGGGAAGGATCAGGTGATGGTTTTGGGTGTGATTTGATTTTCGTCTAGAACATCAAAAATCCTTCAGGATGCTCCAAAATGACTCATCTATATCTATAATGATAGATCTTGATTAGGAGTATATTTTTCTAGTACATGTCAAGTATCTATTTTGAAGTGTTGATCGATTTTGGGGGTTGGGAAGGATCAGGTTATGGTTTTGGGTGTGATTTGATTTTCGTCTAGAACATCAAAAATCCTTCAGGATGCTCCAAAATGACTCATCTATATCTATAATGATAGATCTTGATTAGGAGTATCTTTTTCTAGTACATGTCAAGTATCTATTTTGAAGTCTTGATCGATTTTGGGGGTTGGGAAGGATCAGGTGATGGTTTTGGGTGTGATTTGATTTTCGTCTAGAACATCAAAAATCCTTCAGGATGCTCCAAAATGACTCATCTATATCTATAATGATAGATCTTGATTAGGAGTATCTTTTTCTAGTACATGTCAAGTATCTATTTTGAAGTCTTGATCGATTTTGGGGGTTGGGAAGGATCAGGTGATGGTTTTGGGTGTGATTTGATTTTCGTCTAGAACATAAAAAATCCTTCAGGATGCTCCAAAATGACTCATTTATATCTATAATGATAGATCTTGATTAGGAGTATCTTTTTCTAGTACATGTCAAGTATCTATTTTGAAGTCTTGATCGATTTTGGGGGTTGGGAAGGATCAGGTGATGGTTTTGGGTGTGATTTGATTTTCGTCTAGAACATCAAAAATCCTTCAGGATGCTCCAAAATGACTCATCTATATCTATAATGATAGATCTTGATTAGGAGTATCTTTTTCTAGTACATGTCAAGTATCTATTTTGAAGTCTTGATCGATTTTGGGGGTTGGGAAGGATCAGGTGATGGTTTTGGGTGTAATTTGATTTTCGTCTAGAACATCAAAAATCCTTCAGGATGCTCCAAAATGACTCATCTATATCTATAATGATAGATCTTGATTAGGAGTATCTTTTTCTAGTACATGTCAAGTATCTATTTTGAAGTCTTGATCGATTTTGGGGGTTGGGAAGGATCAGGTGATGGTTTTGGGTGTGATTTGATTTTCGTCTAGAACATCAAAAATCCTTCAGGATGCTCCAAAATGACTCATCTATATCTATAATGATAGATCTTGATTAGGAGTATCTTTTTCTAGTACATGTCAAGTATCTATTTTGAAGTCTTGATCGATTTTGGGGGTTGGGAAGGATCAGGTGATGGTTTTGGGTGTGATTTGATTTTCGTCTAGAACATCAAAAATCCTTCAGGATGCTCCAAAATGACTCATCTATATCTATAATGATAGATCTTGATTAGGAGTATCTTTTTCTAGTACATGTCAAGTATCTATTTTGAAGTCTTGATCGATTTTGGGGGTTGGGAAGGATCAGGTGATGGTTTTGGGTGTGATTTGATTTTCGTCTAGAACATCAAAAATCCTTCAGGATGCTCCAAAATGACTCATCTATATTTATAATGATAGATCTTGATTAGGAGTATCTTTTTCTAGTACATGTCAAGTATCTATTTTGAAGTCTTGATCGATTTTGGGGGTTGGGAAGGATCAGGTGATGGTTTTGGGTGTGATTTGATTTTCGTCTAGAACATCAAAAATCCTTCAGGATGCTCCAAAATGACTCATCTATATCTATAATGATAGATCTTGATTAGGAGTATCTTTTTCTAGTACATGTCAAGTATCTATTTTGAAGTCTTGATCGATTTTGGGGGTTGGGAAGGATCAGGTGATGGTTTTGGGTGTGATTTGATTTTCGTCTAGAACATCAAAAATCCTTCAGGATGCTCCAAAATGACTCATCTATATCTATAATGATAGATCTTGATTAGGAGTATCTTTTTCTAGTACATGTCAAGTATCTATTTTGAAGTCTTGATCGATTTTGGGGGTTGGGAAGGATCAGGTGATGGTTTTGGGTGTAATTTGATTTTCGTCTAGAACATCAAAAATCCTTCAGGATGCTCCAAAATGACTCATCTATATCTATAATGATAGATCTTGATTAGGAGTATCTTTTTCTAGTACATGTCAAGTATCTATTTTGAAGTCTTGATCGATTTTGGGGGTTGGGAAGGATCAGGTGATGGTTTTGGGTGTGATTTGATTTTCGTCTAGAACATCAAAAATCCTTCAGGATGCTCCAAAATGACTCATCTATATCTATAATGATAGATCTTGATTAGGAGTATCTTTTTCTAGTACATGTCAAGTATCTATTTTGAAGTCTTGATCGATTTTGGGGGTTGGGAAGGATCAGGTGATGGTTTTGGGTGTGATTTGATTTTCGTCTAGAACATCAAAAATCCTTCAGGATGCTCCAAAATGACTCATCTATATCTATAATGATAGATCTTGATTAGGAGTATCTTTTTCTAGTACATGTCAAGTATCTATTTTGAAGTCTTGATCGATTTTGGAGGTTGGGAAGGATCAGGTGATGGTTTTGGGTGTGATTTGATTTTCGTCTAGAACATCAAAAATCCTTCAGGATGCTCCAAAATGACTCATCTATATCTATAATGATTGATCTTGATTAGGAGTATCTTTTTCTAGTACATGTCAAGTATCTATTTTGAAGTCTTGATCGATTTTGGGGGTTGGGAAGGATCAGGTGATGGTTTTGGGTGTGATTTGATTTTCGTCTAGAACATCAAAAATCCTTCAGGATGCTCCAAAATGACTCATCTATATCTATAATGATAGATCTTGATTAGGAGTATCTTTTTCTAGTACATGTCAAGTATCTATTTTGAAGTCTTGATCGATTTTGGGGGTTGGGAAGGATCAGGTGATGGTTTTGGGTGTGATTTGATTTTCGTCTAGAACATCAAAAATCCTTCAGGATGCTCCAAAATGACTCATCTATATCTATAATGATAGATCTTGATTAGGAGTATCTTTTTCTAGTACATGTCAAGTATCTATTTCGAAGTCTTGATCGATTTTGGGGGTTGGGAAGGATCAGGTGATGGTTTTGGGTGTGATTTGATTTTCGTCTAGAACATCAAAAATCCTTCAGGATGCTCCAAAATGACTCATCTATATCTATAATGATAGATCTTGATTAGGAGTATCTTTTTCTAGTACATGTCAAGTATCTATTTTGAAGTCTTGATCGATTTTGGGGGTTGGGAAGGATCAGGTGATGGTTTTGGGTGTGATTTGATTTTCGTCTAGAACATCAAAAATCCTTCAGGATGCTCCAAAATGACTCATCTATATCTATAATGATAGATCTTGATTAGGAGTATCTTTTTTTAGTACATGTCAAGTATCAATTTTGAAGTCTTGATCGATTTTGGGGGTTGGGAAGGATCAGGTGATGGTTTTGGGTGTGATTTGATTTTCGTCTAGAACATCAAAAATCCTTCAGGATGCTCCAAAATGACTCATCTATATCTATAATGATAGATCTTGATTAGGAGTATCTTTTTCTAGTACATGTCAAGTATCTATTTTGAAGTCTTGATCGATTTTGGGGGTTGGGAAGGATCAGGTGATGGTTTTGGGTGTGATTTGATTTTCGTCTAGAACATCAAAAATCCTTCAGGATGCTCCAAAATGACTCATCTATATCTATAATGATAGATCTTGATTAGGAGTATCTTTTTCTAGTACATGTCAAGTATCTATTTTGAAGTCTTGATCGATTTTGGAGGTTGGGAAGGATCAGGTGATGGTTTTGGGTGTGATTTGATTTTCGTCTAGAACATCAAAAATCCTTCAGGATGCTCCAAAATGACTCATCTATATCTATAATGATTGATCTTGATTAGGAGTATCTTTTTCTAGTACATGTCAAGTATCTATTTTGAAGTCTTGATCGATTTTGGGGGTTGGGAAGGATCAGGTGATGGTTTTGGGTGTGATTTGATTTTCGTCTAGAACATCAAAAATCCTTCAGGATGCTCCAAAATGACTCATCTATATCTATAATGATAGATCTTGATTAGGAGTATCTTTTTCTAGTACATGTCAAGTATCTATTTTGAAGTCTTGATCGATTTTGGGGGTTGGGAAGGATCAGGTGATGGTTTTGGGTGTGATTTGATTTTCGTCTAGAACATCAAAAATCCTTCAGGATGCTCCAAAATGACTCATCTATATCTATAATGATAGATCTTGATTAGGAGTATCTTTTTCTAGTACATGTCAAGTATCTATTTCGAAGTCTTGATCGATTTTGGGGGTTGGGAAGGATCAGGTGATGGTTTTGGGTGTGATTTGATTTTCGTCTAGAACATCAAAAATCCTTCAGGATGCTCCAAAATGACTCATCTATATCTATAATGATAGATCTTGATTAGGAGTATCTTTTTCTAGTACATGTCAAGTATCTATTTTGAAGTCTTGATCGATTTTGGGGGTTGGGAAGGATCAGGTGATGGTTTTGGGTGTGATTTGATTTTCGTCTAGAACATCAAAAATCCTTCAGGATGCTCCAAAATGACTCATCTATATCTATAATGATAGATCTTGATTAGGAGTATCTTTTTTTAGTACATGTCAAGTATCTATTTTGAAGTCTTGATCGATTTTGGGGGTTGTGAAGGATCAGGTGATGGTTTTGGGTGTGATTTGATTTTCGTCTAGAACATCAAAAATCCTTCAGGATGCTCCAAAATGACTCATCTATATCTATAATGATAGATCTTGATTAGGAGTATCTTTTTCTAGTACATGTCAAGTATCTATTTTGAAGTCTTGATCGATTTTGGGGGTTGGGAAGGATCAGGTGATGGTTTTGGGTGTGATTTGATTTTCGTCTAGAACATCAAAAATCCTTCAGGATGCTCCAAAATGACTCATCTATATCTATAATGATAGATCTTGATTAGGAGTATCTTTTTCTAGTACATGTCAAGTATCTATTTTGAAGTCTTGATCGATTTTGGGGGTTGGGAAGGATCAGGTGATGGTTTTGGGTGTGATTTGATTTTCGTCTAGAACATCAAAAATCCTTCAGGATGCTCCAAAATGACTCATCTATATCTATAATGATAGATCTTGATTAGGAGTATCTTTTTCTAGTACATGTCAAGTATCTATTTTGAAGTCTTGATCGATTTTGGGGGTTGGGAAGGATCAGGTGATGGTTTTGGGTGTGATTTGATTTTCGTCTAGAACATCAAAAATCCTTCAGGATGCTCCAAAATGACTCATCTATATCTATAATGATAGATCTTGATTAGGAGTATCTTTTTCTAGTACATGTCAAGTATCTATTTTGAAGTCTTGATCGATTTTGGGGGTTGGGAAGGATCAGGTGATGGTTTTGGGTGTGATTTGATTTTCGTCTAGAACATCAAAAATCCTTCAGGATGCTCCAAAATGACTCATCTATATCTATAATGATAGATCTTGATTAGGAGTATCTTTTTCTAGTACATGTCAAGTATCTATTTTGAAGTCTTGATCGATTTTGGGGGTTGGGAAGGATCAGGTGATGGTTTTGGGTGTGATTTGATTTTCGTCTAGAACATCAAAAATCCTTCAGGATGCTCCAAAATGACTCATCTATATCTATAATGATAGATCTTGATTAGGAGTATCTTTTTCTAGTACATGTCAAGTATCTTTTTTGAAGTCTTGATCGATTTTGGGGGTTGGGAACGATCAGGCCATGGTTTTGGGTGTGATTTGATTTTCGTCTAGAACATCAAAAATCCTTCAGGATGCTCCAAAATGACTCATCTATATCTATAATGATAGATCTTGATTAGGAGTATCTTTTTCTAGTACATGTCAAGTATCTATTTTGAAGTCTTGATCGATTTTGGGGTTTGGGAAGGATCAGGTGATGGTTTTGGGTGTGATTTGATTTTCGTCTAGAACATCAAAAATCCTTCAGGATGCTCCAAAATGACTCATCTATATCTATAATGATAGATCTTGATTAGGAGTATCTTTTTCTAGTACATGTCAAGTATCTATTTTGAAGTCTTGATCGATTTTGGGGGTTGGGAAGGATCAGGTGATGGTTTTGGGTGTGATTTGATTTTCGTCTAGAACATCAAAAATCCTTCAGGATGCTCCAAAATGACTCATCTATATCTATAATGATAGATCTTGATTAGGAGTATCTTTTTTTAGTACATGTCAAGTATCTATTTTGAAGTCTTGATCGGTTTTGGGGGTTGGGAAGGATCAGGTGATGGTTTTGGGTGTGATTTGATTTTCGTCTAGAACATCAAAAATCCTTCAGGATGCTCCAAAATGACTCATCTATATCTATAATGATAGATCTTGATTAGGAGTATCTTTTTCTAGTACATGTCAAGTATCTATTTTGAAGTCTTGATCGATTTTGGGGGTTGGGAAGGATCAGGTGATGGTTTTGGGTGTGATTTGATTTTCGTCTAGAACATCAAAAATCCTTCAGGATGCTCCAAAATGACTCATCTATATCTATAATGATAGATCTTGATTAGGAGTATCTTTTTCTAGTACATGTCAAGTATCTATTTTGAAGTCTTGATCGATTTTGGGGGTTGGGAAGGATCAGGTGATGGTTTTGGGTGTGATTTGATTTTCGTCTAGAACATCAAAAATCCTTCAGGATGCTCCAAAATGACTCATCTATATCTATAATGATAGATCTTGATTAGGAGTATCTTTTTCTAGTACATGTCAAGTATCTATTTTGAAGTCTTGATCGATTTTGGGGGTTGGGAAGGATCAGGTGATGGTTTTGGGTGTGATTTGATTTTCGTCTAGAACATCAACTCCAAAATGACTCATCTATATCTATAATGATAGATCTTGATTAGGAGTATCTTTTTCTAGTACATGTCAAGTATCTATTTTGAAGTCTTGATCGCTTTTGGGGGTTGGGAAGGATCAGGTGATGGTTTTGGGTGTGATTTGATTTTCGTCTAGAACATCAAAAATCCTTCAGGATGCTCCAAAATGACTCATCTATATCTATAATGATAGATCTTGATTAGGAGTATCTTTTTCTAGTACATGTCAAGTATCTTTTTTGAAGTCTTGATCGATTTTGGGGGTTGGGAAGGATCAGGTGATGGTTTTGGGTGTGATTTGATTTTCGTCTAGAACATCAAAAATCCTTCAGGATGCTCCAAAATGACTCATCTATATCTATAATGATAGATCTTGATTAGGAGTATCTTTTTCTAGTACATGTCAAGTATCTATTTTGAAGTCTTGATCGATTTTGGGGGTTGGGAAGGATCAGGTGATGGTTTTGGGTGTAATTTGATTTTCGTCTAGAACATCAAAAATCCTTCAGGATGCTCCAAAATGACTCATCTATATCTATAATGATAGATCTTGATTAGGAGTATCTTTTTCTAGTACATGTCAAGTATCTATTTTGAAGTCTTGATCGATTTTGGGGGTCGGGAAGGATCAGGTGATGGTTTTGGGTGTGATTTGATTTTCGTCTAGAACATCAAAAATCCTTCAGGATGCTCCAAAATGACTCATCTATATCTATAATGATAGATCTTGATTAGGAGTATCTTTTTCTAGTACATGTCAAGTATCTATTTTGAAGTCTTGATCGATTTTGGGGGTTGGGAAGGATCAGGTGATGGTTTTGGGTGTGATTTGATTTTCGTCTAGAACATCAAAAATCCTTCAGGATGCTCCAAAATGACTCATCTATATCTATAATGATAGATCTTGATTAGGAGTATCTTTTTCTAGTACATGTCAAGTATCTATTTTGAAGTCTTGATCGATTTTGGGGGTTGGGAAGGATCAGGTGATGGTTTTGGGTGTGATTTGATTTTCGTCTAGAACATCAAAAATCCTTCAGGATGCTCCAAAATGACTCATCTATATCTATAATGATAGATCTTGATTAGGAGTATCTTTTTCTAGTACATGTCAAGTATCTATTTTGAAGTCTTGATCGATTTTGGGGGTTGGGAAGGATCAGGTGATGGTTTTGGGTGTGATTTGATTTTCGTCTAGAACATCAAAAATCCTTCAGGATGCTCCAAAATGACTCATCTATATCTATAATGATAGATCTTGATTAGGAGTATCTTTTTCTAGTACATGTCAAGTGTCTATTTTGAAGTCTTGATCGATTTTGGGGGTTGGGAAGGATCAGGTGATGGTTTTGGGTGTGATTTGATTTTCGTCTAGAACATCAAAAATCCTTCAGGATGCTCCAAAATGACTCATCTATATCTATAATGAGAGATCTTGATTAGGAGTATCTTTTTCTAGTACATGTCAAGTATCTATTTTGAAGTCTTGATCGATTTTGGGGGTTGGGAAGGATCAGGTGATGGTTTTGGGTGTGATTTGATTTTCGTCTAGAACATCAAAAATCCTTCAGGATGCTCCAAAATGACTCATCTATATCTATAATGATAGATCTTGATTAGGAGTATCTTTTTGTAGTACATGTCAAGTATCTATTTTGAAGTCTTGATCGATTTTGGGGGTTGGGAAGGATCAGGTGATGGTTTTGGGTGTGATTTGATTTTCGTCTAGAACATCAAAAATCCTTCAGGATGCTCCAAAATGACTCATCTATATCTATAATGATAGATCTTGATTAGGAGTATCTTTTTCTAGTACATGTCAAGTATCTATTTTGAAGTCTTGATCGATTTTGGGGGTTGGGAAGGATCAGGTGATGGTTTTGGGTGTGATTTGATTTTCGTCTAGAACATCAAAAATCCTTCAGGATGCTCCAAAATGACTCATCTATATCTATAATGATAGATCTTGATTAGGAGTATCTTTTTCTAGTACATGTCAAGTATCTATTTTGAAGTCTTGATCGATTTTGGGGGTTGGGAAGGATCAGGTGATGGTTTTGGGTGTAATTTGATTTTCGTCTAGAACATCAAAAATCCTTCAGGATGCTCCAAAATGACTCATCTATATCTATAATGATAGATCTTGATTAGGAGTATCTTTTTCTAGTACATGTCAAGTATCTATTTTGAAGTCTTGATCGATTTTGGGGGTTGGGAAGAATCAGGTGATGGTTTTGGGTGTGATTTGATTTTCGTCTAGAACATCAAAAATCCTTCAGGATGCTCCAAAATGACTCATCTATATCTATAATGATAGATCTTGATTAGGAGTATCTTTTTCTAGTACATGTCAAGTATCTATTTTGAAGTCTTGATCGATTTTGGGGGTTGGGAAGGATCAGGTGATGGTTTTGGGTGTGATTTGATTTTCGTCTAGAACATCAAAAATCCTTCAGGATGCTCCAAAATGACTCATCTATATCTATAATGATAGATCTTGATTAGGAGTATCTTTTTCTAGTACATGTCAAGTATTTATTTTGAAGTCTTGATCGATTTTGGGGGTTGGGAAGGATCAGGTGATGGTTTTGGGTGTGATTTGATTTTCGTCTAGAACATCAAAAATCCTTCAGGATGCTCCAAAATGACTCATCTATATCTATAATGATAGATCTTGATTAGGAGTATCTTTTTCTTGTACATGTCAAGTATCTATTTTGAAGTCTTGATCGATTTTGGGGGTTGGGAAGGATCAGGTGATGGTTTTGGGTGTGATTTGATTTTCGTCTAGAACATCAAAAATCCTTCAGGATGCTCCAAAATGACTCATCTATATCTATAATGATAGATCATGATTAGGAGTATCTTTTTCTAGTACATGTCAAGTATCTATTTTGAAGTCTTGATCGATTTTGGGGGTTGGGAAGGATCAGGTGATGGTTTTGGGTGTGATTTGATTTTCGTCTAGAACATCAAAAATCCTTCAGGATGCTTCAAAATGACTCATCTATATCTATAATGATAGATCTTGATTAGGAGTATCTTTTTCTAGTACATGTCAAGTATCTATTTTGAAGTCTTGATCGATTTTGGGGGTTGGGAAGGATCAGGTGATGGTTTTGGGTGTGATTTGATTTTCGTCTAGAACATCAAAAATCCTTCAGGATGCTCCAAAATGACTCATCTATATCTATAATGATAGATCTTGATTAGGAGTATCTTTTTCTAGTACATGTCAAGTATCTATTTTGAAGTCTTGATCGATTTTGGGGGTTGGGAAGGATCAGGTGATGGTTTTGGGTGTGATTTGATTTTCGTCTAGAACATCAAAAATCCTTCAGGATGCTCCAAAATGACTCATCTATATCTATAATGATAGATCTTGATTAGGAGTATCTTTTTCTAGTTCATGTCAAGTATCTATTTTGAAGTCTTGATCGGTTTTGGGGGTTGGGAAGGATCAGGTGATGGTTTTGGGTGTGATTTGATTTTCGTCTAGAACATCAAAAATCCTTCAGGATGCTCCAAAATGACTCATCTATATCTATAATGATAGATCTTGATTAGGAGTATCTTTTTCTAGTACATGTCAAGTATCTATTTTGAAGTCTTGATCGATTTTGGGGGTTGGGAAGGATCAGGTGATGGTTTTGGGTGTGATTTGATTTTCGTCTAGAACATCAAAAATCCTTCAGGATGCTCCAAAATGACTCATCTATATCTATAATGATAGATCTTGATTAGGAGTATCTTTTTCTAGTACATGTCAAGTATCTATTTTGAAGTCTTGATCGATTTTGGGGGTTGGGAAGGATCAGGTGATGGTTTTGGGTGTGATTTGATTTTCGTCTAGAACATCAAAAATCCTTCAGGATGCTCCAAAATGACTCATCTATATCTAT
The DNA here is from genome assembly GCF_945859685.1 of Eupeodes corollae. NCBI lineage: Eukaryota > Metazoa > Arthropoda > Insecta > Diptera > Syrphidae > Eupeodes > Eupeodes corollae. The sequence continues at coordinate 30,338 of NW_026605350.1, forward strand.
AATGATAGATCTTGATTAGGAGTATCTTTTTCTAGTACATGTCAAGTATCTATTTTGAAGTCTTGATCGATTTTGGGGGTTGGGAAGGATCAGGTGATGGTTTTGGGTGTGATTTGATTTTCGTCTAGAACATCAAAAATCCTTCAGGATGCTCCAAAATGACTCATCTATATCTATAATGATAGATCTTGATTAGGAGTATCTTTTTCTAGTACATGTCAAGTATCTATTTTGAAGTCTAGATCGATTTTGGGGGTTGGGAAGGATCAGGTGATGGTTTTGGGTGTGATTTGATTTTCGTCTAGAACATCAAAAATCCTTCAGGATGCTCCAAAATGACTCATCTATATCTATAATGATATATCTTGATTAGGAGTATCTTTTTCTAGTACATGTCAAGTATCTATTTTGAAGTCTTGATCGATTTTGGGGGTTGGGAAGGATCAGGTGATGGTTTTGGGTGTGATTTGATTTTCGTCTAGAACATCAAAAATCCTTCAGGATGCTCCAAAATGACTCATCTATATCTATAATGATAGATCTTGATTAGGAGTATCTTTTTCTAGTACATGTCAAGTATCTATTTTGAAGTCTTGATCGATTTTGGGGGTTGGGAAGGATCAGGTGATGGTTTTGGGTGTGATTTGATTTTCGTCTAGAACATCAAAAATCCTTCAGGATGCTCCAAAATGACTCATCTATATCTATAATGATAGATCTTGATTAGGAGTATCTTTTTCTTGTACATGTCAAGTATCTATTTTGAAGTCTTGATCGATTTTGGGGGTTGGGAAGGATCAGGTGATGGTTTTGGGTGTGATTTGATTTTCGTCTAGAACATCAAAAATCCTTCAGGATGCTCCAAAATGACTCATCTATATCTATAATGATAGATCTTGATTAGGAGTATCTTTTTGTAGTACATGTCAAGTATCTATTTTGAAGTCTTGATCGATTTTGGGGGTTGGGAAGGATCAGGTGATGGTTTTGGGTGTGATTTGATTTTCGTCTAGAACATCAAAAATCCTTCAGGATGATCCAAAATGACTCATCTATATCTATAATGATAGATCTTGATTAGGAGTATCTTTTTCTAGTACATGTCAAGTATCTATTTTGAAGTCTTGATCGATTTTGGGGGTTGGGAAGGATCAGGTGATGGTTTTGGGTGTGATTTGATTTTCGTCTAGAACATCAAAAATCCTTCAGGATGCTCCAAAATGACTCATCTATATCTATAATGATAGATCTTGATTAGGAGAATCTTTTTCTAGTACATGTCAAGTATCTATTTTGAAGTCTTGATCGATTTTGGGGGTTGGGAAGGATCAGGTGATGGTTTTGGGTGTAATTTGATTTTCGTCTAGAACATCAAAAATCCTTCAGGATGCTCCAAAATGACTCATCTATATCTATAATGATAGATCTTGATTAGGAGTATCTTTTTCTAGTACATGTCAAGTATCTATTTTGAAGTATTGATCGATTTTGGGGGTTGGGAAGGATCAGGTGATGGTTTTGGGTGTGATTTGATTTTCGTCTAGAACATCAAAAATCCTTCAGGATGCTCCAAAATGACTCATCTATATCTATAATGATAGATCTTGATTAGGAGTATCTTTTTCTAGTACATGTCAAGTATCTATTTTGAAGTCTTGATCGATTTTGGGGGTTGGGAAGGATCAGGTGATGGTTTTGGGTGTGATTTGATTTTCGTCTAGAACATCAAAAATCCTTCAGGATGCTCCAAAATGACTCATCTATATCTATAATGATAGATCTTGATTAGGAGTATCTTTTTCTAGTACATGACAAGTATCTATTTTGAAGTCTTGATCGATTTTTGGGAAGGATCAGGTGATGGTTTTGGGTGTGATTTGATTTTCGTCTAGAACATCAAAAATCCTTCAGGATGCTCCAAAATGACTCATCTTTATCTATAATGATAGATCTTGATTAGGAGTATCTTTTTCTAGTACATGTCAAGTATCTATTTTGAAGTCTTGATCGATTTTGGGGGTTGGGAAGGATCAGGTGATGGTTTTGGGTGTGATTTGATTTTCGTCTAGAACATCAAAAATCCTTCAGGATGCTCCAAAATGACTCATCTATATCTATAATGATAGATCTTGATTAGGAGTATCTTTTTCTAGTACATGTCAAGTATCTATTTTGAAGTCTTGATCGATTTTGGGGGTTGGGAAGGATCAGGTGATGGTTTTGGGTGTGATTTGATTTTCGTCTAGAACATCAAAAATCCTTCAGGATGCTCCAAAATGACTCATCTATATCTATAATGATAGATCTTGATTAGGAGTATCTTTTTCTAGTACATGACAAGTATCTATTTTGAAGTCTTGATCGATTTTTGGGAAGGATCAGGTGATGGTTTTGGGTGTGATTTGATTTTCGTCTAGAACATCAAAAATCCTTCAGGATGCTCCAAAATGACTCATCTATATCTATAATGATAGATCTCGATTAGGAGTATCTTTTTCTAGTACATGTCAAGTATCTATTTTGAAGTCTTGATCGATTTTGGGGGTTGGGAAGGATCAGGTGATGGTTTTGGGTGTGATTTGATTTTCGTCTAGAACATCAAAAATCCTTCAGGATGCTCCAAAATGACTCATCTATATCTATAATGATAGATCTTGATTAGGAGTATCTTTTTCTAGTACATGTCAAGTATCTATTTTGAAGTCTTGATCGATTTTGGGGGTTGGGAAGGATCAGGTGATGGTTTTGGGTGTGATTTGATTTTCGTCTAGAACATCAAAAATCCTTCAGGATGCTCCAAAATGACTCATCTATATCTATAATGATAGATCTTGATTAGGAGTATCTTTTTCTAGTACATGTCAAGTATCTATTTTGAAGTCTAGATCGATTTTGGGGGTTGGGAAGGATCAGGTGATGGTTTTGGGTGTGATTTGATTTTCGTCTAGAACATCAAAAATCCTTCAGGATGCTCCAAAATGACTCATCTATATCTATAATGATAGATCTTGATTAGGAGTATCTTTTTCTAGTACATGTCAAGTATCTATTTTGAAGTCTTGATCGATTTTGGAGGTTGGGAAGGATCAGGTGATGGTTTTGGGTGTGATTTGATTTTCGTCTAGAACATCAAAAATCCTTCAGGATGCTCCAAAATGACTCATCTATATCTATAATGATAGATCTTGATTAGGAGTATCTTTTTCTAGTACATGTCAAGTATCTATTTTGAAGTCTTGATCGATTTTGGGGGTTGGGAAGGATCAGGTGATGGTTTTGGGTGTGATTTGATTTTCGTCTAGAACATCAAAAATCCTTCAGGATGCTCCAAAATGACTCATCTATATCTATAATGATAGATCTTGATTAGGAGTATCTTTTTCTTGTACATGTCAAGTATCTATTTTGAAGTCTTGATCGATTTTGGGGGTTGGGAAGGATCAGGTGATGGTTTTGGGTGTGATTTGATTTTCGTCTAGAACATCAAAAATCCTTCAGGATGCTCCAAAATGACTCATCTATATCTATAATGATAGATCTTGATTAGGAGTATCTTTTTGTAGTACATGTCAAGTATCTATTTTGAAGTCTTGATCGATTTTGGGGGTTGGGAAGGATCAGGTGATGGTTTTGGGTGTGATTTGATTTTCGTCTAGAACATCAAAAATCCTTCAGGATGATCCAAAATGACTCATCTATATCTATAATGATAGATCTTGATTAGGAGTATCTTTTTCTAGTACATGTCAAGTATCTATTTTGAAGTCTTGATCGATTTTGGGGGTTGGGAAGGATCAGGTGATGGTTTTGGGTGTGATTTGATTTTCGTCTAGAACATCAAAAATCCTTCAGGATGCTCCAAAATGACTCATCTATATCTATAATGATAGATCTTGATTAGGAGAATCTTTTTCTAGTACATGTCAAGTATCTATTTTGAAGTCTTGATCGATTTTGGGGGTTGGGAAGGATCAGGTGATGGTTTTGGGTGTAATTTGATTTTCGTCTAGAACATCAAAAATCCTTCAGGATGCTCCAAAATGACTCATCTATATCTATAATGATAGATCTTGATTAGGAGTATCTTTTTCTAGTACATGTCAAGTATCTATTTTGAAGTATTGATCGATTTTGGGGGTTGGGAAGGATCAGGTGATGGTTTTGGGTGTGATTTGATTTTCGTCTAGAACATCAAAAATCCTTCAGGATGCTCCAAAATGACTCATCTATATCTATAATGATAGATCTTGATTAGGAGTATCTTTTTCTAGTACATGTCAAGTATCTATTTTGAAGTCTTGATCGATTTTGGGGGTTGGGAAGGATCAGGTGATGGTTTTGGGTGTGATTTGATTTTCGTCTAGAACATCAAAAATCCTTCAGGATGCTCCAAAATGACTCATCTATATCTATAATGATAGATCTTGATTAGGAGTATCTTTTTCTAGTACATGACAAGTATCTATTTTGAAGTCTTGATCGATTTTTGGGAAGGATCAGGTGATGGTTTTGGGTGTGATTTGATTTTCGTCTAGAACATCAAAAATCCTTCAGGATGCTCCAAAATGACTCATCTTTATCTATAATAATAGATCTTGATTAGGAGTATCTTTTTCTAGTACATGTCAAGTATCTATTTTGAAGTCTTGATCGATTTTGGGGGTTGGGAAGGATCAGGTGATGGTTTTGGGTGTGATTTGATTTTCGTCTAGAACATCAAAAATCCTTCAGGATGCTCCAAAATGACTCATCTATATCTATAATGATAGATCTTGATTAGGAGTATCTTTTTCTAGTACATGTCAAGTATCTATTTTGAAGTCTTGATCGATTTTGGGGGTTGGGAAGGATCAGGTGATGGTTTTGGGTGTGATTTGATTTTCGTCTAGAACATCAAAAATCCTTCAGGATGCTCCAAAATGACTCATCTATATCTATAATGATAGATCTTGATTAGGAGTATCTTTTTCTAGTACATGACAAGTATCTATTTTGAAGTCTTGATCGATTTTTGGGAAGGATCAGGTGATGGTTTTGGGTGTGATTTGATTTTCGTCTAGAACATCAAAAATCCTTCAGGATGCTCCAAAATGACTCATCTATATCTATAATGATAGATCTCGATTAGGAGTATCTTTTTCTAGTACATGTCAAGTATCTATTTTGAAGTCTTGATCGATTTTGGGGGTTGGGAAGGATCAGGTGATGGTTTTGGGTGTGATTTGATTTTCGTCTAGAACATCAAAAATCCTTCAGGATGCTCCAAAATGACTCATCTATATCTATAATGATAGATCTTGATTAGGAGTATCTTTTTCTAGTACATGTCAAGTATCTATTTTGAAGTCTTGATCGATTTTGGGGGTTGGGAAGGATCAGGTGATGGTTTTGGGTATGATTTGATTTTCGTCTAGAACATCAAAAATCCTTCAGGATGCTCCAAAATGACTCATCTATATCTATAATGATAGATCTTGATTAGGAGTATCTTTTTGTAGTACATGTCAAGTATCTATTTTGAAGTCTTGATCGATTTTGGGGGTTGGGAAGGATCAGGTGATGGTTTTGGGTGTGATTTGATTTTCGTCTAGAACATCAAAAATCCTTCAGGATGCTCCAAAATGACTCATCTATATCTATAATGATAGATCTTGATTAGGAGTATCTTTTTCTAGTACATGTCAAGTATCTATTTTGAAGTCTTGATCGATTTTGGGGGTTGGGAAGGATCAGGTGATGGTTTTGGGTGTGATTTGATTTTCGTCTAGAACATCAAAAATCCTTCAGGATGCTCCAAAATGACTCATCTATATCTATAATGATAGATCTTGATTAGGAGTATCTTTTTCTAGTACATGTCAAGTATCTATTTTGAAGTCTTGATCGATTTTGGGGGTTGGGAAGGATCAGGTGATGGTTTTGGGTGTGATTTGATTTTCGTCTAGAACATCAAAAATCCTTCAGGATGCTCCAAAATGACTCATCTATATCAATAATGATAGATTTTGATTAGGAGTATCTTTTTCTAGTACATGTAAAGTATCTATTTTGAAGTCTTGATCGATTTTGGGGGTTGTGAAGGATCAGGTGATGGTTTTGGTGTGATTTGATTTTCGTCTAGAACATCAAAAATCCTTCAGGATGCTCCAAAATGACTCATCTATATCTATAATGATAGATCTTGATTAGGAGTATCTTTTTCTAGTACATGTCAAGTATCTATTTTGAAGTCTTGATCGATTTTGGGGGTTGGGAAGGATCAGGTGATGGTTTTGGGTGTGATTTGATTTTCGTCTAGAACATCAAAAATCCTTCAGGATGCTCCAAAATGACTCATCTATATCTATAATGATAGATCTTGATTAGGAGTATCTTTTTCTAGTACATGTCAAGTATCTATTTTGAAGTCTTGATCGATTTTGGGGGTTGGGAAGGATCAGGTGATGGTTTTGGGTGTGATTTGATTTTCGTCTAGAACATCAAAAATCCTTCAGGATGCTCCAAATGACTCATCTATATCTATAATGATAGATCTTGATTAGGAGTATCTTTTTCTAGTACATGTCAAGTATCTATTTGAAGTCTTGATCGATTTTGGGGGTTGGGAAGGATCAGGTGATGGTTTTGGGTGTGATTTGATTTTCGTCTAGAACATCAAAAATCCTTCAGGATGCTCCAAAATGACTCATCTATATCTATAATGATAGATCTTGATTAAGAGTATCTTTTTCTAGTACATGTCAAGTATCTATTTTGAAGTCTTGATCGATTTTGGGGGTTGGGAAGGATCAGGTGATGGTTTTGGGTGTGATTTGATTTTCGTCTAGAACATCAAAAATCCTTCAGGATGCTCCAAAATGACTCATCTATATCTATAATGATAGATCTTGATTAGGAGTATCTTTTTCTAGTACATGTCAAGTATCTATTTTGAAGTCTTGATCGATTTTGGGGGGTTGGGAAGGATCAGGTGATGGTTTTGGGTGTGATTTGATTTTCGTCTAGAACATCAAAAATCCTTCAGGATGCTCCAAAATGACTCATCTATATCTATAATGATAGATCTTGATTAGGAGTATCTTTTTCTAGTACATGTCAAGTATCTATTTTGAAGTCTTGATCGATTTTGGGGGTTGGGAAAGATCAGGTGATGGTTTTGGGTGTGATTTGATTTTCGTCTAGAACATCAAAAATCCTTCAGGATGCTCCAAAATGACTCATCTATATCTATAATGATAGATCTTGATTAAGAGTATCTTTTTCTAGTACATGTCAAGTATCTATTTTGAAGTCTTGATCGATTTTGGGGGTTGGGAAGGATCAGGTGATGGTTTTGGGTGTGATTTGATTTTCGTCTAGAACATCAAAAATCCTTCAGGATGCTCCAAAATGACTCATCTATATCTATAATGATAGATCTTGATTAGGAGTATCTTTTTCTAGTACATGTCAAGTATCTATTTTGAAGTCTTGATCGATTTTGGGGGTTGGGAAGGATCAGGTGATGGTTTTGGGTGTGATTTGATTTTCGTCTAGAACATCAAAAATCCTTCAGGATGCTCCAAAATGACTCATCTATAATGATAGATCTTGATTAGGAGTATCTTTTTCTAGTACATGTCAAGTATCTATTTTGAAGTCTTGATCGATTTTGGGGGTTGGGAAGGATCAGGTGATGGTTTTGGGTGTGATTTGATTTTCGTCTAGAACATCAAAAATCCTTCAGGATGCTCCAAAATGACTCATCTATATCTATAATGATAGATCTTGATTAGGAGTATCTTTTTCTAGTACATGTCAAGTATCTATTTTGAAGTCTTGATCGATTTTGGGGGTTGGGAAGGATCAGGTGATGGTTTTGGGTGTGATTTGATTTTCGTCTAGAACATCAAAAATCCTTCAGGATGCTCCAAAATGACTCATCTATATCTATAATGATAGATCTTGATTAGGAGTATCTTTTTCTAGTACATGTCAAGTATCTATTTTGAAGTCTTGATCGATTTTGGGGGTTGGGAAGGATCAGGTGATGGTTTTGGGTGTGATTTGATTTTCGTCTAGAACATCAAAAATCCTTCAGGATGCTCCAAAATGACTCATCTATATCTATAATGATAGATCTTGATTAGGAGTATCTTTTTCTAGTACATGTCAAGTATCTATTTTGAAGTCTTGATCGATTTTGGGGGTTGGGAAGGATCAGGTGATGGTTTTGGGTGTGATTTGATTTTCGTCTAGAACATCAAAAATCCTTCAGGATGCTCCAAAATGACTCATCTATATCTATAATGATAGATCTTGATTAGGAGTATCTTTTTCTAGTACATGTCAAGTATCTATTTTGAAGTCTTGATCGATTTTGGGGGTTGGGAAGGATCAGGTGATGGTTTTGGGTGTGATTTGATTTTCGTCTAGAACATCAAAAATCCTTCAGGATGCTCTAAAATGACTCATCTATATCTATAATGATAGATCTTGATTAGGAGTATCTTTTTCTAGTACATGTCAAGTATCTATTTTGAAGTCTTGATCGATTTTGGGGGTGGGGAAGGATCAGGTGATGGTTTTGGGTGTGATTTGATTTTCGTCTAGAACATCAAAAATCCTTCAGGATGCTCCAAAATGACTCATCTATATCTATAATGATAGATCTTGATTAGGAGTATCTTTTTCTAGTACATGTCAAGTATCTATTTTGAAGTCTTGATCGATTTTGGGGGTTGGGAAGGATCAGGTGATGGTTTTGGGTGTGATTTGATTTTCGTCTAGAACATCAAAAATCCTTCAGGATGCTCCAAAATGACTCATCTATATCTATAATGATAGATCTTGATTAGGAGTATCTTTTTCTAGTACATGTCAAGTATCTATTTTGAAGTCTTGATCGATTTTGGGGGTTGGGAAGGATCAGGTGATGGTTTTGGGTGTGATTTGATTTTCGTCTAGAACATCAAAAATCCTTCAGGATGCTCCAAAATGACTCATCTATATCTATAATGATAGATCTTGATTAGGAGTATCTTTTTCTAGTACATGTCAAGTATCTATTTTGAAGTCTTGATCGATTTTGGGGGTTGGGAAAGATCAGGTGATGGTTTTGGGTGTGATTTGATTTTCGTCTAGAACATCAAAAATCCTTCAGGATGCTCCAAAATGACTCATCTATATATATAATGATAGATCTTGATTAGGAGTATCTTTTTCTAGTACATGTCAAGTATCTATTTTGAAGTCTTGATCGATTTTGGGGGTTGGGAAGGATCAGGTGATGGTTTTGGGTGTGATTTGATTTTCGTCTAGAACATCAAAAATCCTTCAGGATGCTCCAAAATGACTCATCTATATCTATAATGATAGATCTTGATTAGGAGTATCTTTTTCTAGTACATGTCAAGTATCTATTTTGAAGTCTTGATCGATTTTGGGGGTTGGGAAGGATCAGGTGATGGTTTTGGGTGTGATTTGATTTTCGTCTAGAACATCAAAAATCCTTCAGGATGCTCCAAAATGACTCATCTATATCTTTAATGATAGATCTTGATTAGGAGTATCTTTTTCTAGTACATGTCAAGTATCTATTTTGAAGTCTTGATCGATTTTGGGGGTTGGGAAGGATCAGGTGATGGTTTTGGGTGTGATTTGATTTTCGTCTAGAACATCAAAAATCCTTCAGGATGCTCCAAAATGACTCATCTATATCTATAATGATAGATCTTGATTAGGAGTATCTTTTTCTAGTACATGTCAAGTATCTATTTTGAAGTCTTGATCGATTTTGGGGGTTGGGAAGGATCAGGTGATGGTTTTGGGTGTGATTTGATTTTCGTCTAGAACATCAAAAATCCTTCAGGATGCTCCAAAATGACTCATCTATATCTATAATGATAGATCTTGATTAAGAGTATCTTTTTCTAGTACATGTCAAGTATCTATTTTGAAGTCTTGATCGATTTTGGGGGTTGGGAAGGATCAGGTGATGGTTTTGGGTGTGATTTGATTTTCGTCTAGAACATCAAAAATCCTTCAGGATGCTCCAAAATGACTCATCTATATCTATAATGATAGATCTTGATTAGGAGTATCTTTTTCTAGTACATGTCAAGTATCTATTTTGAAGTCTTGATCGATTTTGGGGGTTGGGAAGGATCAGGTGATGGTTTTGGGTGTGATTTGATTTTCGTCTAGAACATCAAAAATCCTTCAGGATGCTCCAAAATGACTCATCTATAATGATAGATCTTGATTAGGAGTATCTTTTTCTAGTACATGTCAAGTATCTATTTTGAAGTCTTGATCGATTTTGGGGGTTGGGAAGGATCAGGTGATGGTTTTGGGTGTGATTTGATTTTCGTCTAGAACATCAAAAATCCTTCAGGATGCTCCAAAATGACTCATCTATATCTATAATGATAGATCTTGATTAGGAGTATCTTTTTCTAGTACATGTCAAGTATCTATTTTGAAGTCTTGATCGATTTTGGGGGTTGGGAAGGATCAGGTGATGGTTTTGGGTGTGATTTGATTTTCGTCTAGAACATCAAAAATCCTTCAGGATGCTCCAAAATGACTCATCTATATCTATAATGATAGATCTTGATTAGGAGTATCTTTTTCTAGTACATGTCAAGTATCTATTTTGAAGTCTTGATCGATTTTGGGGGTTGGGAAGGATCAGGTGATGGTTTTGGGTGTGATTTGATTTTCGTCTAGAACATCAAAAATCCTTCAGGATGCTCCAAAATGACTCATCTATATCTATAATGATAGATCTTGATTAGGAGTATCTTTTTCTAGTACATGTCAAGTATCTATTTTGAAGTCTTGATCGATTTTGGGGGTTGGGAAGGATCAGGTGATGGTTTTGGGTGTGATTTGATTTTCGTCTAGAACATCAAAAATCCTTCAGGATGCTCCAAAATGACTCATCTATATCTATAATGATAGATCTTGATTAGGAGTATCTTTTTCTAGTACATGTCAAGTATCTATTTTGAAGTCTTGATCGATTTTGGGGTTGGGAAGGATCAGGTGATGGTTTTAAGTGTGATTTGATTTTCGTCTAGAACATCAAAAATCCTTCAGGATGCTCTAAAATGACTCATCTATATCTATAATGATAGATCTTGATTAGGAGTATCTTTTTCTAGTACATGTCAAGTATCTATTTTGAAGTCTTGATCGATTTTGGGGGTGGGGAAGGATCAGGTGATGGTTTTGGGTGTGATTTGATTTTCGTCTAGAACATCAAAAATCCTTCAGGATGCTCCAAAATGACTCATCTATATCTATAATGATAGATCTTGATTAGGAGTATCTTTTTCTAGTACATGTCAAGTATCTATTTTGAAGTCTTGATCGATTTTGGGGGTTGGGAAGGATCAGGTGATGGTTTTGCGTGTGATTTGATTTTCGTCTAGAACATCAAAAATCCTTCAGGATGCTCCAAAATGACTCATCTATATCTATAATGATAGATCTTGATTAGGAGTATCTTTTTCTAGTACATGTCAAGTATCTATTTTGAAGTCTTGATCGATTTTGGGGGTTGGGAAGGATCAGGTGATGGTTTTGGGTGTGATTTGATTTTCGTCTAGAACATCAAAAATCCTTCAGGATGCTCCAAAATGACTCATCTATATCTATAATGATAGATCTTGATTAGGAGTATCTTTTTCTAGTACATGTCAAGTATCTATTTTGAAGTCTTGATCGATTTTGGGGGTTGGGAAGGATCAGGTGATGGTTTTGGGTGTGATTTGATTTTCGTCTAGAACATCAAAAATCCTTCAGGATGCTCCAAAATGACTCATCTGTATCTATAATGATAGATCTTGATTAGGAGTATCTTTTTCTAGTACATGTCAAGTATCTATTTTGAAGTCTTGATCGATTTTGGGGGTTGGGAAGGATCAGGTGATGGTTTTGGGTGTGATTTGATTTTCGTCTAGAACATCAAAAATCCTTCAGGATGCTCCAAAATGACTCATCTATATCTATAATGATAGATCTTGATTAGGAGTATCTTTTTCTAGTACATGTCAAGTATCTATTTTGAAGTCTTGATCGATTTTGGGGGTTGGGAAGGATCAGGTGATGGTTTTGGGTGTGATTTGATTTTCGTCTAGAACATCAAAAATCCTTCAGGATGCTCCAAAATGACTCATCTATATCTATAATGATAGATCTTGATTAGGAGTATCTTTTTCTAGTACATGTCAAGTATCTATTTTGAAGTCTTGATCGATTTTGGGGGTTGGGAAGGATCAGGTGATGGTCTTGGGTGTGATTTGATTTTCGTCTAGAACATCAAAAATCCTTCAGGATGCTCCAAAATGACTCATCTATATCTATAATGATAGATCTTGATTAGGAGTATCTTTTTCTAGTACATGTCAAGTATCTATTTTGAAGTCTTGATCGATTTTGGGGGTTGGGAAGGATCAGGTGATGGTTTTGGGTGTGATTTGATTTTCGTCTAGAACATCAAAAATCCTTCAGGATGCTCCAAAATGACTCATCTATATCTATAATGATAGATCTTGATTAGGAGTATCTTTTTCTAGTACATGTCAAGTATCTATTTTGAAGTCTTGATCGATTTTGGGGGTTGGGAAGGATCAGGTGATGGTTTTGGGTGTGATTTGATTTTCGTCTAGAACATCAAAAATCCTTCAGGATGCTTCAAAATGACTCATCTATATCTATAATGATAGATCTTGATTAGGAGTATCTTTTTCTAGTACATGTCAAGTATCTATTTTGAAGTCTTGATCGATTTTGGAGGTTGGGAAGGATCAGGTGATGGTTTTGGGTGTGATTTGATTTTCGTCTAGAACATCAAAAATCCTTCAGGATGCTACAAAATGACTCATCTATATCTATAATGATAGATCTTGATT
>NW_026605351.1:0-34292 GCF_945859685.1 Eupeodes corollae
ACTTCGACTTCAACTTTGACTGCATGATAATGGTGTCCCTTTTAGCTTTGTATTGTGTTTTGTAAAATATTTTCCTTGTTAGTTAATTTTTTATTTACATTTTTTGTTCTTGTTGTTGTTGGTGCAAAAAATGTATCCAGGGATTTGTGGCTCGATATAAATACAAAGGATGCGCTTGTGCACTCACTCGATGGTTTGTAAGGAGAAGCTGAAGATTTCTAACCTGATAGGGAGCAGTTTTTGACATCGTTTGGTCATCGATTAAGAGGATATTTGCTCAAGATGATGATGATGGTTATGCACCTTTTTTGCAAGTGGCTCTGTAGCTTTGGCCCTCTGCGGGTTCTGGGATCATCTTGTTTAAGAACAATGGATTGATTTTTACGATGATCAGCAAATAAACGATGCGATGATGTGGTTATGTAGAGAGTGCGGGGAGTATTTATCTGTAGCTGGGATGATGGTCATGGTCAATGGATGATAATTTCAAATTGTTTAAGTGTCAGTGATAGAAAAGGAGCAGGTTTCAACTTAAAAGTACCTAAGTATTGTTTTTCGAAACAATTGGCAAATGGATTTAGTAACAGTTAAAGAAGATTTAACTATAAATAAGTTAGGAACATGGTCTTCATTCATATTCAAAGATTTAAATGAGTCATCTAGAAATTGAGAAAAAATTCTGGAATCTTTAAAAAATTCAAACAAATAAGAAAAAGGCTTTAATAGTTGTATCTTAATTGCAAATTTTTTCCAACATTTAGGTACTACAATAAAGGGTAATCTATTTTGCTGTTTCAAAAGTAAACGTAAATATAACACATATAAAATATTTGTTTTCATGATGTTTTGTTTTTATTATAAACACTACATCATTAAAATGACCATCACGCTAATTGTTGCAAGCATCGATTCTTTTGAGGTAATTTTCGACCATTTTTTGATATTGTGTGGTATCTCAGCCATAACTTAACGAAAGTTGGTTCTTTAGTACTCACAAATTAAAGGTTCATCTGCATAAACACGGTCTTTCGAGTAGCTCCATAAAAAAAGAATAGCGGTGTCAAAACGCATGATCTTGGTGGCAAGTTGATATCGCCACGAAGAGAAAGTACGCGGCCAGGAAATGTCTTTTTTTTTATAATTAGCGAACACTTAAATTGTTTTGTATAACTTTAATATGCCAAAGACACAGTGTTAGCTTTAGGAAAAGAGGGAAGGGTTGGATAGAAGGTGCCGGTGTACATTGATATTGAATTCCTGAACATTGCAACGACAGGAAAAGATTAAGCGTAGCAAGGCATTCCACATTCGCGTAGTACGGCTAAAAACTGAATCTCTGTACTGTACTAAAATAATGGTAAAAAAATGGTCGATGTTCAAATGACGTAAACGAGTTGATGATGTTAATGTCATCAATCATTTTAAAAACTCTTATTTGAATAGTTTCCAAGAGGCTTAAATAAGTTACTGGAGCACCAGCCCAGAGATGAGAGTTTTATTCAAGTTTCGGAGGGTCTACCACGATATCTAGAAATTAATTATCTAGAAAGTAAAAATCTCGAATATGAAAATCTCGAAAACAAAAATCTAGAATGGAAAAAATATCGAAAGCAAAAATCTAGAAAATAAAATCTCGAAATGCCAAAATCTAGAAAAATAAAATCTCGAATGCAAAAATCCAGAATGTGTGTTTGAATTTTTGAGGCAATGTTTAAAATTCGCGCCACCCCATTTGATTTTTGAAACTGATGCATTTGTGTTTTATTGAGTTTTAACTGTTAAAAACACAAACAAAATTGGAATTTTTATTTTTTTTTTCGAGATTTTTTTCTATCTCGAATTTTTATTTTTTTTCTAGATTTTTTTCTAGATAGAGTCTTTCGAGATTTTTGTTAATTCTGGATTTTTGTGGATTCGGGATTTTTGCGTTCTAGATAATTTTTTTTGAACGGTTCGAAAGAAGATTTCTAATCCAACGAAGAAGAGATTCGTCAATACCAAAAGATCATTTTTTATCAAAAGAGCAAGATGCCAGACTTTATCAAATGCCTTTGAAATATCAAGTGCAATAATCTTACTTTCTCCAAAACGATATAAACATTTAATCCACTGTTCGGTGAGATGAACCATGAGATCACTAGTGGATCTATTGTATTGGCAGTCATTAGGAAGCTTCTGTTCCTCAAGATATTTCTTAAGCTGATAATTAATCAGCGTTTCCATGACCTTGGAAAGAAGGGACGTAAGTGCAATCGGTCGATAATTAGATGGTGAGGAAGATTCTCCTTTTTTGGGAATAGGCTGGACAAATGCGGTTTTCCATCTACTCGCAACGAGCCCAGAAGAATAGGATAGCGTGGAAGGACACCTTTTCAGAATAATATCGGGAATACCATCTGGGCCAGAGCATTTATGAATGTTGAAATCTTTAAGACCTCTAGATACAGTTCGAGTACGAAAAAAGATTGTAGAATAATTTACACGTTCAAGAACTGGGGGATTCATGACACTATCTGGTTAGGTGGAATTTTTGGCGAACTGCCTTGCAAATAAGTTGGCTTGAGCTAACTAAAGGAGTGTCATTGACAACAAGAGTAGGAACCGTGGAAGAGGAATAATTCCTCCTGTTTTTTACAAATTTAATAAATATGATTTAAAATGATGAAAATGAATATAAAATAAACCAGCATGGTGTTCATATATGCGTTTTGCCCCGATGTAATGGTTGGGCTCATCAGAAGATGACCATTAGACCTTGTCTTGGCTCATATATTCTCGAATAAATCGAGAATCCATATAATATGAGCTACATAGAGCTACTGTCAATTATATGGTTGCTACAAGTCTTCAGAGAAGCTAAATTGTAGCTATTTTTATTTCCTTACTATGGGACATTTGAAGATGAAATGATTGACGGTTAACAGTCGATTTGTTTGATTTAAAATTTTTACTGCCTTTGGGACATTGCAGTATTTTCGCAGTAATTTTTGGTCATCTAAAAATATATAGTCGTTGCAGGCCTTCCTGGCTTGGTTAAACATTTTCTGGTTTTCCTCAGTTGGGTTGGCTTTAAAACAACGGAAGCTCACCTCTTTCTCCTTTATGTCCATTTTTGAGCTCGAATCGAACCATGATTTAACGTTGGGTTTAATACTTTTAACCTTATACGGGATAACGGTTTCCATTCCCAGAAGAATCATACTAGAAAACATATCTGCACTGGAGTCTACGTCGCTACCGAGAAGGCATAGCGACCAGTTAAAGATCCTGAAGAAATTATTGAGACCGTCCAAGTTGGCTTTCTGGTACTTCCAAACGGTTCTTTTTGGAGCTCTTTCTTTAATTGGATTTGTTTGACACGAGAAATTAGCAGATATAACACTGTGGTCCGATGTGCCTAGAGGCAGTCAATGCACTGAGTGTGTATTTATCAGGATCAAGTGAGAAACAAGTCAAGAGTATTTTCTGATCGGCCGTTAAAGTCTGATATACAAGTAGGCTCATTGGCAAGCTGAGTTAGATGGTTAAACTCAGCAAAAATCTCAGCACTCATTCCTTCGGGCGTTGTCTGGCCCGAATGGCGAAGCCTTGAAGAATTGTGAACATTGAAATCGCCCGTAATAATGATTTCAGTGTGAGGATACATGGGGACAGTTCTTTGGATGGAGATAGACAGAGCATCGAATTCCTGAGAAGTCGAAGCTTTGTCCAGGTTTGGGCTCCGATAAAGAAAATAATAGTGAATGATATGCTTATTCACGGAAAGTTTTAACTACATAAAATTAAAAAGGGACTTGATACAATGACCGTTTTGTTGTAAAAGTTAATATGTAACATCATTCCTAATATGGCGAGACCAAATGGTGTGAGAAGAATAATAGAACCAAGCAATACCAATGTATAAAAATTCAACAGGATCGGAATTTTCACCTAATTGGAATTCACTCAATGCTAAAACAGCTGGTCTGTTAGAAATAGTGTGGATGTACACTGACGGAAAATTCAATCTCAGCCCACGAACATTACTACTCTAAAATTACCAGTCATTGCAATATAAAAAAAATCCTATAATCTCTTGCAATAAACCCATATGTGCTAAAATTGTTTGACATGTGGCACCACATATTCTCCAAGTCGTGTTAATTAATAGCAGGCAGAACAAAAATTAGTTATCTTATGACCATAACGCTTCGAATTGACGGGACAGTCGCTCCATTGTCGTTTTCGAAGTAACGTCTAAAATTCCACCTTCGGACAGAAAAATCGCACTAAAAATTGACTTTTTGTGGATTCTCAGGATTCTCAGAACCCGAAATACGACAATTTTGTTTATTAACACACCGAGTGAGAAATGTCCACCGCGATTTATTCAAGCAAACATTCGACGTATCTACGACGTTGTAAAAAGTCAGCTGGCTTCAGTTGTTGTGTCAGCTAGACTTTATATGAATTTAGGTGTAGATCCAAGTGCAATATACGCCATAATGTGCCGTAGGACAGTCTTAATTCCTGAGAACGACGAGGAATCGACACATTGGGGTCTTTGGAAATATTTTTTTCCTCACAGCAGTGATATTTTCAGTGGTACGAGCGAAACAATGATGAAAAAGTCTCTAATCAATGCAGCGTAGTTGGACGATTATGTAAACAATGATCTCCTCTTAAAAAGCGATATGTGGCTGTGGGAGAATCACAATTTTTGTAGAAGGATTTAATAATTGTTGTACGTTGTGAGATGTTAAGCCATCCATTTTCGTAAATATCAAGCTTTCAACTGAAAAGGAAAATGGATTTAACAACTTAGTTTGATAGATGTCAATGTCCTTGTGTCAAAGTTTGAAACCTAGAAATGGACAACCCTTTACTTTTTAAATTGTCATTGAGAAAAATCACACTTTTGTCTCGAATTATGAATCAAGTTATTCGTTACGAATAACTCTTGCAAATCGCTGCTTCTTTGGACTTAGAAGGCAATTGAGAAGTAAAGTCCTCTCTCGAGCATCTAAAATCACCATCTATAAGACACTCATCATCCCGGTTCTCATTTATGGCGCTGAGGCCATCACCCTGTCAAAGAAAGATGAGAGCGTCTTATGATGCTTCGAGAGAACAATTCCTCGGGTAATTTTTGGTCCCGTACGCATAGATGGAGAATGGAGGAGAAGATATAACTACAAACTGTACGGGCTGTACAGCGACACTGACCTAGTTAGCAGAATAAAAGTCCATCGGCTAAGATGGCTAGGTCATGTGGAGCGAATGGACATCAACGCTCCAGCCCAGAAGGTCTTCGAATCCAATCCCGAGGGACGGCGCAGTAGAGGAAGACCGCGATTCAGGTGGCGCACCCAGGTGGGAGAGGCCCTCAACCAACTTGGCGTGCGAAACTGGAGACAGCTAGCTAGGGAGCGAGCTGGCTAGAGACTCATGTTGGTTGAGGCCCAGGTCCGCCCCGGACTGTAGCGCCACCTTAAGTAAGTAAGTAAGTTCTTCGTTACGGAAACGGGACGCATGTCGATTGAATGTGAGGTAAAATCTTCGACCTACGCTCTCGCCCAAAACTGAGAAGTCTATATTGAAGTATCCCTTAAATAACTAATAATAAAAGGCCAACTTAATTTGTTTATCAAAATTCTTGTAGCCGTTTCCCAATTACGATAAAAATAATACATTCTTCTTCAATATTACATGGAACAACCGATAATTTTAATTGGGAACATATTCTCATGGTTTATTTTACTGAGAAGTGAATTAAATATTTAAATCAATTTATAGAAAATACAATAAATTTGTATCGCTACAAATAGTATTTTCCCGGTTCAATTCTGATAAACATCAAATGTTCTTTGCTGTGCCTCAGGGTTAGGTTTTATCTACCAAATTTTTTCCTATTTCCATAAATGGTTCTTTGTCTCAGCTTTTTTATTCGTTTTCAAATTAACATTATTGTACTTTCCATATCGACTTTTAACAGCAGTATTATATATTGGGATCATGAAGGTTTAATCTTGACAGCAAGGATGAATCAAAAACCGTGTTGAAAAAAGTAATGTTTTTATTACTTAAGGATTGTAACCTACTGTCACTGAAACGTTACCCTAATACTGCATATGGATTGAATTTTTTGTGACACCATAAGAAATGTTTACCCCTTCGAAAGCGGAATGGAAGCCCCGAGGCCTCCACAACAGAGACTTCGGAAAAATTCCAACTAGTAAACATCTTTTCCTTTGATATGTATTTTTTTATATGAGAAAGGTAGCTGCTAATTCTTGTATTTCGGCTGTTCAACTTTTTGATTTCATGCAGAATTGGTACACGTTTTTCACAGCCAGTACAGAGCTGATTGATAAATTATGGGAGAAGAAAATCTGCCACTTTTTAGTCTTGAAAAAGCTCAGCGACACTCGTTGGTCTTGTCGAGCTAAAACTTCGAAAGCAGTAGTCAACGTCTATTCGGAAATCGAAGAAGCTCTTACTAGCATATCATACAATAAAGAACAAAAAAACATAGTGAGGAATGAAGCAGCGCATGTTCTACAAAAGATGAGTGGTCTCGAAACCGCTTTGTTCACAACATTTTTGAACGATATCTTGGAGCAATTCATGGCTAGAAACAAGATGTCGCAAGACTTAAATCCAAACGAAATGATTTTGATAAATGTGAGGAAGCAGCCAAAAAAATATTCCATACTGATGAATATGTACAATCACGCACCTGCACCAGAACGAGAAATGTAAGGTTGAAAGCAAAAGACGCAAATATGTCACCCAAGGAATAAAACAAAGTGTCCGCCTTCATCCTAGTGATTGACCCAGCTATCCGTTTCTCTTACTGAAAGATTGCATGCCTATGAAGCTGTACGTTCGAGATTTGGATTCTTGAATCACACCGAGAAGATGGATGCTGAAAATTTGAACGCTGCAGCAGTGTATCCGGATGACTTAGAGCCTAGTGTTGGTAATGAGTTGGTTCAAGTTGTGTCTTTGATTGACTCATACAAAAAGGAAAAGGACTATGGAACAGATTAATCGCCGGAACTATTTAACTACCAAATTCTGGAAAATCAAAATTTCAGAAATTTCCCAAAACTCGAAATCTCATTGAGAATATATTTGGTTTTGATGGTAACAAATTGCATTGGAGAGCGCTCATTTTCAAAAATGAAAATTATAAAAAATAGGTCTCGAACCACGATGGGACAAAACCGTCTATCAAAGCTTTTTCTCCTGAGCATTGAAAGCAATTTACTCCGGAAACTGTGTTTCAAAGAAATCATTAACTATTTAATGGCGAAAAAAGCTTGAAAGGTTCCGTACGTTAAACCTTAAATTTAATTTCAGAGAATTCTTTTTTCCGTTTAAATTAACATGTGTTTGTTCAATACTAAAGGTATCGACCCTCGGTCTCACTATAAATTATTTATTTAAAAAACTCGAGTGAAAAAATTGGTTTACTTTATTTTGAAAATAACTTGGGGCGTGGGGGCCTCCGCTTCTTTATTGCCCCGATGCTTCTGGAATTCTAAATCCGGCCCTAAATATGTCAAACAAAAAAAGATATTCCGAAAATATAGGCACACACAGAAAATTTTATGAAAATTTTTATACTAGATTTGAGGGACCTTCAAATATCGACAAATTGGACGGACTACAATAACTTCCTTTGCGAAGTAAAAAAGGTTATAACAATCTTGAATGACATAATCAATTTTCAACGTTTATTTCGGGAAATAGTACAACATCTTTTTAATTGACGATATCGGAAGTTTCTAAAAAACGTTTGGTATTGATGCTTATAAAAAACATAAAAAATCCTTTAAAAAACACCTTACGTACCTGTGTACTTGTATTTACATGTGTAACTTTAAAAAAAAGTCCCATTCCTTAAAGTTTCATGGTAAATCTTCAGCATTACAAGATGAGATTCAAAGCAATTTCAAGCCTTAGTGAAAATCCAATTAAAAGTACATCCCACGTCCCAAACACGTGCATTTGTATGTATTTACTTTTTAGTAAGAAACGTCTATAATTTGTATCACATAACAACCACAAAAACTCACTTCCCAAAAAATCCTGTAACCAGAAAAAAGGAACTTCTAAACTTCGTTTCGCAAACAATATATACTTAAAAAAAGAAACCAACATTCAACCAAAAAAAAAACAGAGAGTTCAAAACAATAATTGAAATGACAATCAATTTGAAATTTTGGCAATTTAATTCTTTGAAAGTTCTTCAAGAACCCTGACAACCAACAATAATGACTTTTTACCAGGTATACCCACTTCCTTCATACAAAGCATCAGCCATAAAGTATAAAATAAAAAGGTATGTTTAGCGTTGAAGCTAGGTTAGGCATATTTCCTAGGAAACCACCATCATCATGATCATCGGGGGCAGCTTCGTAATCTTATGGTTGGTAATCGTGTCACCGCCTTTGATTCTTACTCCAAAGTGCCATGAAATTGGTATGCAAATACCTTTTGGAATGACAACACAACGACGAAACGACTTGTTGTACTTGTACCTGCTACCCTAAACCATGATGCTAATCTGACAACTGACAGAAGGACCTTGTCTCTTTCTCAACCTCAAACCATCCGTGTATACCCACAGCCTGAGTCGCAGTCAAATACCACCGAAGGACTTCTTCGACAATGAAATTGAAAATTGAGATTAGATTTTCAATGTTCCACTGATTTTTGGCGAACAAAATGAACTTACTCAACGCAGGAATGACGATGACGATGTTGGGGCTGCGACTCTTCAGCTTACTGCTACTCTGTTAAAGTCCTTTCTTATGCGCGTTGTTTAAAAGGTGAAGGAGAGGCACACATAGAAATGCTGATGCTCTTAACAGGATGTTCTTCCTAATCCAGCTCTCAATTGGCATTCCTATTCCCACGCCACAAACTGTAGTACCTACCTACCTAACCTATCCTCGATGACAGCAGTCAGGGCGCAATTGAAATGAAAGAAAGACGAAGGCTAAGACGAAGTCGTTGGGGCTTGGTGAAGGTTGGAAAAAAAAATTCAAATAAAATAAAATCACAAAATCGCATCAAGCAAATCAAACTTTGGAATTAGTTTCCATCTTCTAGAGAAATCAACGATGATGTCTGAACTGAAAAAGGAGCAGCAAAAGTTACCATTACCACCTTAATATCCAGATTTATAGCCAGGCAGCGCATCCGGCGACTAGAAGCGGTGGCATTAGCATCAGAGTACGCCCCAACATCATACCCTCACGACTACGGCCGACCTAGCAGAAAACCAAATAAACTCGCATAAACTTTGAGCCCGAGAGTGGCTTGGTTTTGTGTGATTGGATTTGTGTGCGAGTTCCTTATGCCAAAGGAATTTGATTAGATTTATGTTGTCAACAATTTTAACGATCTCCTTTCGACGAAGTTATCCTTCTTCTTCTCATTCTGACAGCAACAATAAAAAAAAAGGAACAAAAACAAATATGCCAAATTGAAAATCAAATTTAAAATTGTATACTTTCTACATCCACTTATACAATCCAAGGCGGCCTCGGCCTCATGTGACCCGAGGGCTTAATATCAACCATCCTTCTTCTATACAACACAACCATAAGAGATTATGGCAAAGTAAATTCCTTATAAATATCCTTAAATACATAATTAAAATAGAGAACACAATAAGGTTTCTTGCGTAGGCTGGGGTTGGCCTCTCATGCGGCCGGGCCAGTCAGGCCGCATATAGTAACCCGAGGGCTTTCATTAATCATATTAAGTTCCGCTTGGGTAAAATTTATATTAACTCCTAAAAGGATCTTATCAAATCACCCTTCTATCGTCCTCTTTTTCAAAATATTATACTGTTATGTATTTTCTTTGGAATTAGGTACCTATTCTTGATGATAATGATGGCGGCAAGTAGCATACTACGCCCACCATAGCCATCATCTTCAGCCACCACCCCCTTTCGAATTCTCTGCCACCCAACTATTTAATAGCGAAAGAGGTCCTGAGAAATTTTAATAAATGTTTCGCTTAAGGGTTTTTTTTCTGTTTTATTTTTCATTCTTGTTCTCGAAATATTCGAAAGTGTATTTAAGGATTATGATGGTTTGTATGTGAAATATTTTAATGGCAGCGGGTAGTTTTATTAACCCAAGTTCTTTAACTTTTCATGAGTTCGAACAGTTTTAGTTTGTGATGTATATGCTCAAGTATAAAGCTGCGGTAATCTTCGCAAGTTTAATCCACAATAATGCGGGATCTTCATAAATGGAATCGCAAAAGTTCATCGAATATTTATTACTACCCAACGGTCGCGGTGTTATTGTTTTTTGGGAACAAATTATTTCCAAGAATTGCTCTTGGTTATGGTTCAAGGCTTTTATTTTTTGGTTAAGAATTAGTATATGAAGACTCAGTGAAGATACTATGGATATATTTTGATTTTTAGGAAAAAAATATAATTTAGCTTTTCAGTTAAGCAGATGGCTTTGGCGTCTGCCACATCGACATAATTAACAAGCAGTTTATGGCATTTTTAAAGTTAAGGAGATAGACATAAAGTTCAATCTTTCCAAATCTCCTTTTATTTTAAAATAAGCCAAAATTAATTTTTTATTAAAATTAATCTTAAAAACATTTCTTTTACAAAGATTGTGTCGAAAAACGCTGTATGGGGCTCTATGTATAGATGAAGTCGCTTGATGGATCATTCAAGCCTGTATTTTTCGTCTAATTTGGCGATGATATCATAGAATGAATTTTTTACATCTCTTTCATTTCATGACTGCATGTTGAGGGTAACATTTACATCACAATATTCAGCCAGTTCCTTTAGTTTCTAGAACTAAAGACTCTCTTTTAAAAAATTTCAGCCCTTGATTAGGCACGTTAAAAGCTCTCAAATAGTAGCTTAAGCGATGATGACCGTATAATTTGTTGTGTTTTTTGGTAGGTGAAAACATCTTTTGACATAAGACATAATTTTTAAGAGATTCATATTTTGCATATCTCTAAGATTGCGCTGCATACAGCATTATAGATTTTGGTACTGAAGTGAAAACTTTTTATTTTACATTATGGGAAACAAGATTGTTTGCAAAGCATTTTGTCCAGGAAGCGCTTATTGCTATTCTAGCTTTTACAAGTTTCTCCCTAAAATAGGTTTCCATTTGGAAGTTGCTTGATATCATTACACCAAGGTGTTAACATGTTTTCATCGCTTCGATTGGTTCGCTGTTGAAATATCATTTTTTATTACTGGCCAGTCTGCCGCCCCCATTTTTAAACACCATAGCCTTCGATTTGTCAAAAAGCCCGTTAAACCAGGTAAATTCTTAATGATGTTGTTGAAAAACAGGGAAAACATATACGGAGTCAAGGGACCTCTATATTTTACTGTTGTTTCAAACCAATCCGACATTTCCTCTCCATTCCATTCCACACCGCAGTTAACATTTGCTTCCTAAAGGTTTTCCTGTTGATATTCCCTTGATTTAAGACTACGGCTTGCAAAACAAGGCTCTTTCATCGATAGTATCTAAGGCAGCCTAAAAACTCTATGATTAGGATATATAGCTCATTTTTCTACTCCAACGCTTTTTAAGGCAAAAATGCCCGCCTGGAATTCCTTACAAATTTTGTTATGGTTAATCTAAACCAGGAAACTTGAGTCGAAAACCATTTTTTATCAGTTTTTAGATGTTTGTAGGTTTTTTATTTAAACTTAACATAGGAAGTTATTGTAATCGGACCAATTTGTCGAATTGAAAATTTTGACATTTCTCGACGTTTCAAGGTCCCTAGAGTAGAAATAAAACATTTTTAGAAAGATGTCTGTGCGTGCGTGTGTACGAACGTAGAGATATTGACTTGTTTTTGTTTATAGTGTTGTAAAATTAACAAACCTAATTAAATTACTATTTTACTAAATTATCATTAAGGTTCGCGAAAAAATGATCCGAAAAAATTCAACAAAACAAAACTATAAGAAAAACGAAATAATTTAAAATAACAATAGGTAATTAACAAATGTAAAATTCCAAAAAGTTTGGTTTGTTAATTTTACCAGATAAATAATAATAAAAAAAGGACGGAAATATACTTCCCAATTGAAATAAAATTCGAGATTAATTTTTTACCTGGAAAGGTTAAGATATTTTATTTTATATCTGGGAAACCTTTATAAATATAGGGATAAAAACCCGAATTTTATCCAAAAAATATTTGTACAATTTAAATTGATACAAAGAACAAAACAAAGAAAGAGAACAATTGGTTGTACACAAAGGACACAAAGATAAGGTCACCTTGGGAAAGTTCCCGAAGAATAAAGGAACAAAGGTCGCGGGTCCCGCAATTTCGGGAGACAAACGAATCGGCCGAAAATCTAGGGGTAAATTTTGGCTCTTTATAGCCAACCACAAATTACCAGAAAATACGAACGCACAAAACTCACTTGAAAGAAAAGAAATACTTAGCTTCTATTGTTTGCAAAATAGATCCTGCCTCTCATTTTCCTCTCTTCTCAATCACGCTTTCCTCACAAATTTTATGTTCTTCCTTATCAATTCTTATTTCTGATTTGAACACCAAATTAATGAACGAGTTCAGTTCTTATCCGTCCAATCCAATTGGTCTAAAAAGTAAACGAACATTTTTTGAGAGTTCGGGAATAAAATCCCCCAGCCCAAACCGGCCCAGTTTAATAACTTGGGGAAAGCGTTCTGGTAATTAGGAACCTTGGCATTTTTCAACCAAGATTGAGAGGCAAAATGCCATAGTTCGAGATTAAGAATATAAACCCTTAGACTTCCGTGCAGACAATTTTAGGAGAAGGGAAAAACACATCGCAAGGTGACCTTACTTAGTATTCCGACAATTTAGGCTGGACATTAAGCCATACTAATTTTAGGCTGGTGTGCAACTTATAGATAGGATGCACACTATCGTTTTCTCCTTGTGTGGACCACCTGTCACACACTCAATAAGGCCGTCTTCGTGACTCACCCGTCACACA
This sequence comes from Eupeodes corollae, assembly GCF_945859685.1. Classification (NCBI taxonomy): domain Eukaryota; kingdom Metazoa; phylum Arthropoda; class Insecta; order Diptera; family Syrphidae; genus Eupeodes; species Eupeodes corollae. The sequence continues at coordinate 13,007 of NW_026605351.1, forward strand.
ATTGTGTATTTTGTGACCGTCACAAATTTCTTAAGTAAATGAGAATGTGGACCCTCTATCACACAACCGCATTACCACTGAAAAGTATTTTGTTTGGTTTTCTAAAATACAATCAGAGCAGGTCACTGACTGATGGAAAGCAGGATTTTACTGAAGTCTTAAACTACTTTTGAGCCGCAGCGACGAAGGAAAGGTTAAAAAAGAAAAAAGGATATGAGATAGGCTAGTGAAACTTGTTGTGGTAAATTTTACCGCAAGAATAGAATAAATACATATTTTTAAGAAATTCTGCTAAAATTGGTAAGAATTAACCCAAATTTTGGTTTTGAAATCAAACTCTTTCACCATATGCAAAATATTGTCCGTATTTTTTTTATAACAATTCAACTGACGACTTTTCAACAAAACTTAATAACTTACAAACCTTTTAAGGAAGACAGTGTGGTAGCATCCAAGACTCTTTTTAACTTCCCATAGGAAGTTATTGTAATGGGTCCGATTTGTCAAATTGAAAATTTTGACTTTCTCGACGTTTTAAGGTCCCTGGAGTCGAAATAAAAGATTTTTAGAAAGATGTCTGTGCGTGCACGTGTACGTAAGTTCGCGACGTCTTTTTCGTCGTCCATTGCTCAAGAACCAAAAGGGAAATCGATTTCAAGTAAATTTTGTTTCACAGATAATAAACCAGAAAGATTCAGAAAAACCTCACAAGAAAATTGGGTGGGAATCTTTTTACCATGGTAGTTAAAAAAAAAGGTGAACATTTTGGTTAACCCTAAATATCTTACGAACCAAAAACGCTAGAGGCTTGAATAAAATTTTATATAATATATTGTGACATGATATCAAAGAAGTATGTTTTTTTTTTTTTAAATCCATTTTATAAATAAAAAAAAAACTATAAACAAAAATTTGTCACCTCCAAAATTTTACGACTTAAGTATGATTTCATCTCCAAAACAATTTTGTGCAACAAAAAATAATGTTTTTGACATCTGATAAAATTTTTAGAAAAATCGAATTGACCGTTTTTTTATAAAAATTAAAAAAAAACATTACTCAAAGTTGGTAAAAATTGAATATCGATTCAAATATATTTTCAAAAACTTTAAATTTAGGATTCAAACTTATTTTATCTTTTAAGAAATATTGTTTTCAACATTCTAAAAAATGTTGAGAAAAATCGAATGGAAAGTTTTTTTTTACAAAAAATTAAAACCTAAAAAATTTAACAAAAGTTGGTAAAAATTGATTTTCGACTCAAATAACTTTTCTAAAACTAAAAATATTTTCTTCAAACTTATTTATTTCACAGAAAATATTGTTTTCGATATTCAGTATTTTTTATAGACAAACTTTTAAAAATAAATAAAAAATAAATTGGGTGGCGCAACAGTCCGGTGAGAACTAGGGCCTGGTGACTTACAACTCTCAACCATTCCTGTGTGCGAGTAATGTTGTCAGGAATGGAGGGACCTACAGTTTATGTGCCGAATCCGAACGGCTAATTTGAGAAGGCACTATTTCATGACAAGAGTTACTCTTGGAGAATTTGTCAATTCCTCGCAAGAGGCAGTACCCGTGAAAATACTTTAGACGGCATATGCAGGGATGGAACCCAAGACCTCTGGCATGACATTCCAACGCACTAACCATCATGCCACGGGTACTACAGACAAACTTTTAAGCAAGACAAATAGATAGACGGAATGGGAAGTTATCAGTGTGGGTCGCATCCCAGCCTCTCTTTTTATTTTATGTATGTGTAAATATGGTTATAACACAGATAAGAAACTATATTATGACAAAAAGAACTGTTGGATCTTAATAAAAAAAACTACTGAATATCTAAAAACAATATTTTCTGTGAATTAAAATAAGTTTGAAGCCAATATTTTAAATTTTTGAAAAGCTGTTTGAGTTTTTATCTACCTAATCGATATTGTTAAAATATTACTGATTGTTGACACCATTTAATTTAGAAAAGATATTTCAATTGAAAATCAATTTTTACCAACTTAAATTATTTTTTTTGTTTAGGTTTTTATTTTTTATAAAAAAAACTGTCAATTCAATTTTTTTCAAAATCGTACCAGATGTTAAAAATGTTATTTTTTGTTGCACAAAATTGTTTTGGAGATAAAATCATTTTGTATTCGTAAGATTTTCGAGTTGACACATTTTTTTTAAGTTTTTTTTTTAATTTAAAAAAAACCGTTTGTTTGATTTTTGCAAAAAAATATACTTGCTTTGTATCACGTTACAATATATTATATACAATTTAATTCAAGTCTCTAGCGTTTTTGGTTCATGAGATATTTAGGGTTAACCAAAATTTTGACCTTTTCTTAAAAATGATATGGTAAAAATGCCGCCCTTTCTGCATCTTTCATTCTATTATCTGTGTAACAAAAGTTATTAGAAGACGATATCTTTTCTGGTTCTTGAGCTATGGACGACGAAAAAAACGACACGAACGTACGGACGTACACACGCACGCACAAACATCTTTCCAAAAATCTTTTATTTCGACTCAAGGGACTTTGAAACGTCAAGAAATGTCAAAATTTTAAATTTGACAAATCGGATCCATTACAATAACTTCCTATGTTAAGTTAACAATGAAAAACGTTTTTCATGCAATCATAGAGACATTATATTTTATTTATTTATACCACCAAAAAATTAATACTAAAATTCCCTTTTCTATTGTAGTACAAAACTTCTCTGCAACTGGTGTAATGCGATTAATGTGAGTTCCGCATCTACGCACATAAGTACATTAAAATCTTGCTTATTCATAGAAGTCAAGCTTTACTTCAAATTTCTCAGCCTCAGTCATTTATGAATTTCAGAATCCATATCGGACTTAATCTTCTTTCCAAAATATTTAGCATATACTTTCAAAATTTTTAGAAAAGGTCAACTGTTATTCCAATCTTCAAATCCTTACACACGCTGCAATTAATTTACAAACTTTTTGTAAGTCAGTACTTGTTCTCAAGACACTTGAGTTGAAAAACATTTGTTATTAATTTTTAGATGTTTTTTGTAGGTTTTCAATTTTTTTAATTTTTCTTGCAAAAAAGAACTGAAAGTTAGCAGCAACATTTTAGCTATAACAAATAAGTTTGATTTTAAAATCTTTGTTTCCAATATTTTTATTCGAAAACTTATTTTAAAAGAACTTTTTCAAAGTTTTCAAAGCGTTAAAAACAATATTTTGTATAAGATAGAATCATCTTGAACTTGATAATCTTTTATTATCAACAAGATATTCAGTCGATACTCAATTTTTACCAAGTTTAATAGTTTTTTATAGGTTTTTATTTTTGATACGATTTACTAATGTCAAAAATATTATTTATATAATTCATTCAATTATTTTGGAAGTACTTAATGTTCGAGTAGTGAAATATTTGTTGCCCTTTTTTCAATAAAAAAAAATGTGGAAAAGTTAATTTTTTTAAACGAATTTATACAAATTGAATATGAATTTATAATGTACAATTGGGTTTAGTAAAATGCTTCAGTTCTTAAATTGTTATAATTTATTTGAAGTCTATATCTCTGACGTTTCCTGAGATGTGTTCGAAAACAAAAATATTCCGACCGTACGGTGGAACGAACGCACGCACGCACAGACATCTCTCTAAAAACCTTTAATTTAGATTCTAGTTGCCTTGTCAAAATTTTCAACTCGCCAAATAGGACAGATTATAATAACTTCTTATGGATGTTACAAAAAAAACTTTCCTATATCGATATCTTCAAATTCCATCCATTCAACTTCCATTTTTAGTAATGATGTAGTTTTAACTTGCCAAATATCGAAATATAACAACTCCAACATCAACAATTGCCAAGATAGCTTCTTATTGCAAAACATTTTATAAATTCTTCCATTTACTTTATTGGCACAAAGGATTTCGAAAAAAGAGATTATCTAGTTATCCCTTTATTTCTATGTTTAACCCAAATAAACGTCAAAGCATACTCTACTCCTAGAGCGCACAAAAACAGTTTTCCTATTAAAATTCAATTCCTTCGAGGCATACTCCTAAATAATATAAGAAGACTTCCTGTATACCAACTACTACGTATACTTCATAAAGCCTCCTGAATCGGTCTCAAGATCCTTTTTATGTATCGTTTTGTTTTGTAGGGCACTCAGAGAATTGGCACTCTTGGCTGAACAACGAACAACCACGACTGAAGGAGCAGTAGCAGCAGCAGCAGTGGAATCAGTAGAAGCAAAATATCAGACGCAGAGAAGGAGCATAGGACTATAGAAGCACAAACCATCATCAGAGTTTAATGCCTTGGCCCGTATAACCGTATAATAATCACTCAAAATGACATTTGCATGAGTGCATCTTTATCATGCCACGTCAAAACTATGTAAACATTCCCTAAGCAAACACAAATGAGTCTCAATCTCCTCTTGGCCCCTTCGCCGCCCCCGCACTCACCAACCATATAAAGGACAATAAAATTCAAGAATACAAAAAGCAGAAGGACCAAAATCGACCGATGATGACGATGACGATGAAAAACGCAACCAACTTGAAACACAATCTTTGTCCTTTTATTGAGTTATGTATACAAACAATCGTACATACACTTATGTCTTCTGGCCAAAAGGACGACTATAAAGAAGCACAAGGACACAGAATACGATTTTTACCCAATTCGTCTGGTATTGTGTTTCGTTTGTATTAAAACCGATTGATGTATGATGATGAAATTATTTTGTTTGGAAGGATTTATTTTTTATTTAGTTCCTGGAAAACATAACATATCTACGGACAGGACATAGCTTCTCCTCTTTGTTCTTATTGGGGGAGGGATTCTTCTTAACAATATTGATTGTTATGTAGGATTTTGTGTGTAGGTGCGGGTATAGGGAGCTTGTGCGTATATATTAAAAGGAGGAGAGCAGGAGCAGGGGGATATTTGTCGAGAAAAAAAAGGAGATTTTATTCAATATCTCGTCGAAGGACAATGACACCATCACCGTACAACGAGACCACTCAAAATGGGTCGCAAAATCCCTTTTGTTTGGCAATGTTTGTGGTTGATGAGAGCTTCCTTCTTTTCGTCTTCTTCTTCATCATTCGTCGTCGTCGGTGGGTGGGTATATCGTGTATAGTTCCTTGGAACAAGAGATGAAGAAGGACGAAGGACCAAGAGAGCATATAGAATCCCTTTTTTATGCCTTTTATGGTTTCCGGGTCAGTAATGTAATAACCTTAAGGAATTTTTCTCATTTTCCTTTTCAAGTCACCATCGCCAGTCAGATTCAGGTTTTTCTTTCATTTTTTTATTTTTATTTATTTTTTGTGATTTTCCTCTGAAGGCATGAGCTTGATCACTTTGACAGATGTTCCAAGAAAATAAAAAGTTGAACTTTTTTGTGTCATTTATTTTAAGGGTATAAAAGGAAACTGTAAGGTTAAACAAATACATACCTGACAAAAAAATCGAATAAGAAAATGAATTCTTTTACTTTAGATTGTTAAGGACGAACATGGACATAGGTATATGATACTTCGACTATACTTTTGCATACAAAGTTAAATATTTGTTGATGAATGTATTAGACAGATCTTTTTTGTAATAGCTATGTCCATAGTTTTGTTTCGGCAGATGACAGGTTTTTTTTAAAGAAACAAGATGAGTTTCAAAAGACGACATCAGATCGCCTGTATCTGGACGTAAATTTCGTCAGCTTCAACATTGTTGGCTGCCAAAATAGCCCCATGAGTGAACCAGTTATGATTCAAGCAATTATTCTGTATATCTGAAAGATTATCCTTAATTAATTATTTTTCAGAAGAACAGTGCAGAAATTGTCTGGCACTTAAATGCATTGGGTATTTGGTTGCAATTATATTTTTCCAATCCCCAATTTCTAGTAGTTGTTCGGAAAATTGTGAACACAGAAATTAAGGACTAAAATTCGCTGTATTTCGTTTACTACAACATTAATTTAAACCAAACTTTAGCCTCAGCAACATGTGGTGGTTATGATATTAAATTGTAATTGTAACTTATATGAAACGTTTCGAAGTTTGACACAGCGACATCTATTGAATACTTACTATATCCATTCAACAGATAACGCCATCTATTATAATCGTTTGGAGCAACCAGATAATTGTAGAATGTAGATGTCAAATAATAGACAAATAATTTGCAAAAAAAATCATACATTGAGAATCAGTTTTTAACTATTTGAACTAAAGTTTTTTATAAAAAATGTGAAATGGTTTTTTCATATAATCACAATATTATATTGTAACAAACAAAATAAAATACATACATAAATAAACTAGTTTGAATTTTTTTCTCAATATTCTTAATATTTAACAAGTAACTATATCAAGTTTTGAATCATCTAAGCACTTCTAAGAATTTGACAGTTCGTGAAAAATAAATCATAGTAAACAAACTTTAATCTAAAGAACGAGCCTATTAATTCAAAATTTTAGTAACTCAAAGATCAAAAATACATTTAAAAAATTACAAAAATTAAAAGTTAAAATAGTGGAAGTGATAAGTAAAAATCAAAGTTGGCAGTTTGCCACCATAGAAATTAACAATCGATAGCCCAGTGGAGGTGGATGGCGCCCGAAGGAATAAAAAATAAAAACAAAAAATGTTAGATTTGCTGCTGTGGTTGTTCTAGTTTTAAGTTGTTTATAGGTAGTTTAAGTTAGCTTTAAGTTTTATATTAAAGACCTTATTTTAAGAAGTTTTTAAGTAAAAATAAAAAAGGACCTTGATATTAGTTTTTTCTCATAATTTTCTTATAAATACAAAATAAATAAAATTTAAATAGAAGTAAAATAGATCTTAGGGCCGAAAGGCATTAGTAGTTAGAGTTATAGTTTAACTTAGAGTGTCCCTATGGGACCATTAAGTTAGTTGTAACTTATGGATAATTAGGCTAGTTTTATGAATTTTTGTCTAGCTTTAAGATAGGTTTAAGGTTGAGTAAATAAAAATTAATTTGAAAAAAAAAAACAAAAAAAAAGTGGCGTCCGAAGGCAGATCCAAGGGTCGTGGGTTCGAGTCCCAGTCGGAGTCTACCAAAAAATTAATAGCTTTTTTCACAACCCAGAAATTGTGGACTTTATTAGTTGGGAAGAGAAGCAAATGGTTAAGGAGAAGAAAGCGGGGGTATCTAAAGATACCTTTGCCAACACATCATTCGATGTTGCGGTGGTGCCAGCAGCGGTACCGCAAGCAACTGCAACAACATCAGGTCAGGCATCTGACCAATGGATGAAAACAACAACCAACAAAAAAAGAAAAATCAATAAACATAGCCTAAATAAAGTGGAGAGGGCCAACTCTGCTAAGCGGCGGGATATGAGGAAAGAAATGGAAGGTGGTAAGGGAGGAATTACCACCGAGAGTGCGTTCTCAGACTACGCCGAGTCTGAGAAAACAGAGTATGTTTCCGAAGGTAGAGAGGGGCTCTTCAGGTCTCCGAATATGCATTTAATCATATCGGAGCCAGAGCCAGTCCCGCCGACAACGAAGGCTTTGGAGGTAGAGCCGGACCTCCAAGATGAGACAAGACTTGTAAAGGCCCTGCAAGCCAAACAAGCAACCATTAGCCAATTTATGGAAAACCTCAGAAAGCTCAAGGAGGAAATGGAGCCCCTCCTAACTCAGCTGAAGCTAAAACAAGAGGCACGCCGACAACAAGAGGCAGCTCAACGGCAACAAAAACAACAGCAGCGAAAACAACCGCAGCAGAAACAACAACCACAGCAGCAAAAACAACCACAAACCAAGCCCGCTACCAAAAACACAGGAGCGGAGCAAAAGAAAAAACCGCCATCAGCAGTGACAGGCCCAAATGCTGAGAGCCCATCGACCTTAACTAAAGCATTGAAGCAGCAACAACAGCAGCAGAAACAGCAGCAGCAGAAACAGCAGCAGCAGGAACAGCAGCAAAAACAGAAGCAGCAACACCAGCAACAACCACAGCCCAAGAAGGAGAAGGTGCCACCAATTAGGACCTACCGACTCGACATACAAGACATTAAACAGGTATGTAAGTCGGCTACTCAGGGCAAATTTCTCATTAAAATTTTAAACAAAAAAGAAAAGAGTTATTCGGTCCAGTCCTTCTCACTGGCCGAATACAAGTTAGTGGAAGAATTGTTAATTGCCAAAAATTGCTTTTTGGCTACACGCCAAAAAGCGAAAAGTTTAAGAAGGTCCTTCTGAAGGGCATAAGTTCCTGCACGGAACCGGAGGAGCTCTTAGCTGAGCTCCACCAAAAAGCCAGTGACGATCTCGATTTTATCGGGGTCAAGCCTTTCCCTACGGTTCCTCGTAACATTATCACCCCAAAGCAGTTTTGAGAATGTCAAGAAAATCATATCTCTTGACAATCAAACTGTACACTGGGAGACATTAAAAAGGCACGACGACATTTTACAATGTACGAAGTGCCAGAGGTTTGGCCATGCCAATGCCCATTGCAATATGCAGTTGCGTTGTGTCAGGTGCGGAGAAACCCACAAAGAAGGAGAATGCAAGCTGGGGAATGAGCGAGTTGAGGATTTGACCCTGCTCAAAGGAGCAAGGCAAAAGGGTAGATCATCTCTACTCTTTGTTGCCTGGTCTGGCGCAAGTTATACAATAATGGGCGCGCTGCCGGAGACGCGCCTAAAAGTCCTAGCTGTGAATGTAAATTCACTGATTAGGATTGAACGAAGAGCCAATATGTTCCAATTGTTGAAAGACTACAGTCCCGATGTGTTTATGGCTAGCGAAACTAAGCTAAACCACAAACACAAATTGACTCATAAAAATTACAATATCGTAAGAAGAGACCGGCCCGACTCCACTCAAGTTGGCGGTGTCACTCTCCTTATACGATAAGGCATTAATTATAAAGTCGTATATAACAATGAATTGCGAAAGCTCAAGACGCTAGAAGTTTGCGTTCTATGCATCTCTCTCACTCAAGGGAAGCGGATGTATATGATTGCGGCTTATGCGGCTGGAGCTCCGCAGGTTACTTACTTTGCTTCAGAACTCGAGATTCTTTTTAGGGAACTGAAACTGAGCTTGGAAAAAAACTATTTCATCTTGGAAGGTGATTTGAACGCAAAACATGAAGACTGGGGAAATCAACATAGTAATCTTAGAGGTAATCATCTTTTTAATTTACAGGGTTGAATATGGCGTCGACCTGCTGGCTACCGAAAAGCCATCGTATCCAAGAAGCGGCTCCTTTCTGCTCCTTTTGCTGTACGACACTAGACTGACAGTAACAGACAAAGTGGGTAATCACCCTCGAAACTGCTTACAGACGGTCCAGTACGACAGTGATCACTGCGGACTGGCTGCTGTAATGCAGATTCCGAACGAACGCGTGGAGTTGGATTAATACGTTGCAACGCATTCTTATAATTACAGTAAGATGTGTTGGCCCCGTTTCACCAACGCCTTAGCGAAAGAACTTCGATCGAGTGACATAGCCTCACCAAACAACAGAAACCTGACAAATACAGAAATTGACCAACACTTACAACAGATGGACGAAACAATAAAACGAACGATGGAACGGACAATTCCAAAGTACAGAGAACGGGACCAAATGGACGCTTACAGAAACGCGACAATTGACGCACTGCGAAAGCACAAGAGTGGCTTACTGACAAGACTCAAAAATTTGTACAGACGACTTACAGACCCACACGACTTGGAGGTTAGGACACTGAAGTCGTCAATAAAAAATGTCAATCTGTTGATTAAGGAGAACTACAGGCTACCAATTAACAAGTACTGGGACCGCAAGATCAGGTCAGTTAATTCGAGTGACCCTAGTATGTTCCCTAAAATCAACAAGATATTCAGGAAAAAAAACGACAATGACCTTCCGAGTCTGAAACTCCAAAGAACCGAAGAGAACAGGGACGTACTCATGACAGTGCAAATAGATCCAGAGGAAGCCATCTTCAACGATGACTTTTATATAATTGAAGATCCGAAGGAAAAAGTGGAGGCGATGGAAGCTGCTTTCCAGCAAGTTTACAAGGTGAATGTTAGCATTCGCCCCAACCACGACCTGGAAAACAGAGCCCTATTTAATCACTTTTACCTCCGTAATGATATCACACATTGGCGATCTGAGAACCGCGGTTTCATGCGGTTCAATGACGATTCCTTGGCAAATGCCATAATCGCCGAGCAAACGGGACCAAGTCCCTTGTTAGTGACGAAGGTTGAGCTTCAGCTCATCTTCAATTCAATAAAAAATAAAAAGTCACCAGGTGTCGATGGTATATCCAACGTTGTACTAAGACATTTACCGACGGAAGCAATTGACATTTACACCACACTCTTCAACAATGCACTGAATAATGCATACTATCCAGTGCATTGGAAGACCGCTGTGGTTCATCCTCTCCCGAAAAAGGGGAAAGGACAACTCCAACCCGTCAAATCTTCGGTCGATAAGTCTTCTTCCGAGCATCAGCAAAGTTTTCGAAAAAATCAATAATAGGGCTCTGACTAAGTGGGCTGCGGACAACAAAATAATTCCGGATAAACAGTTCGGGTTCAAGGCGGGTCATAAGTCGGAGACAATTCTGTTCCGGACTCCGTTGGCTAGGGCCACGAGGGATACGTGCAAGAATTGGCGCAAGATGGTCATCGTTGATCTTCACGCGCAGCCACTAGCGAGCAAAAGTGTAGTGAAGTACCTCGGTATCTGGTTAGACCTACTTACTTACTTACTTACTTAAGGTGGCGCTACAGTCCGGGGCGGACCTGGCTCGGTCCCTAGCTAGCTGTCTCCAGTTTCGCACGCTAAGTTGGTTGAGGTCCTCTCCCACCTGCGTGCGCCACCTGAGTCGCGGTCTTCCTCTACTGCGCCGTCCGTCGGGATTGGATTCGAAGACCTTCCGGGCTGGAGCGTTGATGTCCATCAACTCTACATGACCTAGCCATCCAAGCCGTTGGACTTTTATTCTGCTAACTAGGTCAGTGCCGCTGTACAGCCCGTACAGTTCGTCGTTATATCCAAAAATCACCCGAAGAATTTTTCTTTGACAGGGTCCAGGCCTCAGCGCCATAAATGAGAACCGGGATGATGAGTGTCTTATAGATGGTGATTTTACATGCTCGAGAGAGGACTTTACTTCTCAATTAACTTCTAAGTCCAAAGAAGCAGCGATTTGCAAGAGTTATTCTTCGTTTGATTTCAGCGCTGGTGTCGTTGTCTGTGTTAAAAGCGGTGCCTAGGTAGACAAAGTCCTTAACTACCTCAAAGTTATAGCTGTCCATGGTAACGTTTTGTTTAAGACGTCGTCGTTCAGTGTCCTTTTTTGATGACAGCATATACTTAGTCTTGCCCTCATTGACCACTAAACCCATCTTCTTCGCTTCCGTCGCAATGCTCAAAAACGCTCCACTGACATCACGCTTTGATCTTCCAATTATGTCAATATCATCTGCGTATCCGAGTAATTGGATGGATCTTTGGAAGATTGTGCCTCTAGTGTTTACGGTTGAGTTTTGCAAAATTCTTTCCAGAACGATGTTGAAGAAGTCGCATGACAGTGCATCGCCTTGTCTAAAACCTTTTGTGACATCAAATGCATCGGTAAGATCTTTTCCGACCTCCATCGTCATTCTGCACAAAGGGATTAGTTTGACAGGGATGCCAAAACTAGACATTGCTCGGTAGAGCTCTTCCCTATAGATGCTGTCATAAGGGGCTTTAAAATCGATAAAGAGATGGTGGTTATCGATTTGAAGCTACTGGGTTTTTTGCAAGATCTGCAGTAGTGTGAATATTTGGTCGATAGTGGATTTTCCTGGTCTAGAACCACACTGGTAAAGACCTATCACGTTGTTGACCAACGACTTCAGACGTTCACATAATACGGCAGAAAGGATCTCATACGCAATGTTAAGGAGGCTGATGCCTCTGTAGTTGGCGCAGTTTAAAGGGTCTCCTTTTTTATGCATCGGGCACACTATGCTGAGATTCCACTCATCGGGCATGCTTTCTTCCGACCATATTTTTCAGATGAGCGATTCCGTCAGCTCCAGCATCTTTGTTTGACTTAAGTTTAGATATAGCTATCTTCACTTCGTCAAGGTCGGGTAGGCGGAATTGTTGATCTGCGTTGCCGAGGTTGATTGGTTCTATCTCCCTTACGGCGAAATTCGGTTCGTCATCGCCGTTATATATTATATTCTCAGCATCGACTGCGGTCCTACTACGATGTTCCCCTGATCGTCTTTTCAGTCTTCAGTTCGTGGCTGGTAATCTTGGGAGTTTTTTTTTAACTTTTGGTAAAATTTACGAACCTTTTTCCAATTGTGACATCCCCATCCCTCTATCTCCTCGATCGCGTGCTTTTCATGCTCTCTTTTTTTCCATCTAAGAAGCCGGTGTTCCTCTTTCCTCTTCTACTCGTAGAGCTCGGATCGGAAAAGGACTTGTCAGTCTCTTGCAATTGTAGCCGTCTAACGTCGAATCTTCTCACAGTACTTCCTTGTTTTGGCTTGGACCGGGATATCTGTAGCCGTACCTTGGCTACAACGAGGTAGTGGTCCGAGTCAATATTATCCCCTCGGAATGTTCGGATATCCTGTATATACTGGAGAAGATTCGTGCGTCGATCGCAATGTGGTCAATCTGGTAGACGGTTGATTGATCAGGAGATTTCCATATCCCCTTGTATATATTGAGATGTGTTAACTGCGTACTAGCTACCAGAACGTCTCGCCCCGCAGCGAAATCGATCAGCCTGAATCCGTTGTCGGAGGTGGTGTCGTGCAGGCTGTATGTCCCGTTTATGCGAAGAAAGATATCTTCTCTTCCTAGCTTGGCGTTAAAATCTCCTAAAACAATTTTAATGTCATAATCCAGGGCACTGCTCATAGAGCCTATTAATAGACATTTTGAATATTAATCTCTAAGAAAGTTATGACAAAATTTCAAAATAAGTTTTTTTTTTTTCATTTTAAAACTTTATAACTCTAAAAATACCTTTTATAGGAAAGCTTTAAAAAATTGTATTCGAGTCTAATTTATTTGTTCCATTCAATTTAGATCACAGAACTTCTCACATTAGATATTAACCAGTTTTTAAAATCTTTAATGCTGATCAGAGCTAAAATTCAAAATATTTTTATAACAATAGTTTTTAGGTCTCATTTTGATATGGACTTCAAAAAGACTGATGTATCCCTTTTCTGATAACTCATATAGATCCTTAAATGAAAAGAATGTGCTTCATATTTGCAAAATTAGTTAAACTCAAACCTTCCCTCTATAGAACATTGCTATTTCCCAACCAGAAGCCCCAAGCTTGTTCATATATTCTTCCAAGGTTACTTTGATTAATATGGCATTGGCTTTGATGGCCTTCAATAGGTTAGGTATACAGCATTACATTTATATGTATGCAGGTATAGGACAAACATATGGAGCTTAAACTGACATACACGTTTTTGCTTCTTTGGCATTTTCATGAGCAAAGAAGTTTTATGGACAGCCATAAAATACAACGTTTGCTCTATTTTCCTTAATAGTTCTTTTATATGGCTACAGCAACAGCAACAGCAAACCATGGCTAACACTATATCTATGTATATGTAAGCACAAAAGGATATGAACACACTATATACAGGCATCAGGAGTATACAAGAGAATTTGAGTTTACTTCGGCACCATTTTAGCTGGGATCATAAAATAGGACATTTAGTGGAACACCTGACCTCTATAGCTTAGATATTTTGTTTTTGTTTATAGTTTATATAGGAGAACTTTTAGATGGAGTAACTTTGTCGAACTAAATGCACTAAAAATCACACCTTTGAAGGTGGCCCAATAATAAGATCTACCTAAACTATATCGCAACACTTGAGCGACGAAAGACGTAAGGCAGGACGGACACGGACGACGCAGCGGCCGGCGGCATCACCATCGATAGGGACATGGCTAAACGGCAAAGTATTGGCGATGGGGAGGGGGCTTAAGGCGCTTTTATACACTCTGCTGAGTATGGCAAAAGATTTATGTTACCTAATAAATATAAATGTGGTTAGGTGCCACAATAGCTGTAAATCATTCACAATAAAGTATAATATAAAACCAATAGAGGGAGAAAGAAATGTTCCTATTTTTTCCGGAAAGGGACTACGGATACTGCCAGAGTACCTTACCTACTCTTTTTGGTTGGGATTTCCTTCCTTGAAATCCTCATTAGGAGTCCATAGCTCTATACTTCACCCAAAGGCCCAAACCAACAAACCAACCAACCGGCCCACTGTTTGACCGAACCCGGAGGGTGGACTTTCTTCTTCTCTATATATTTGAGAAGTACGAGTATATTGGAAGTTTATTAAAATAGGAAATTAATTGATGAGATTATTTATAGCTTTTCGCTTGATTTATTCCTGAGAAAGCAGACAGCAGAATGTTGTTTTCAAAAACGCCTTTGGCAAATAATATTGAAATGCAAAACTATTGCAACTCAATTTGGATGTTTGTTGGTTCTTTTTCTTTTTGTGTTTAATTTTTGTTTAATGATGGCAATGCTTGGAATTTATGTAATTTCTTAAGGGTGTTTCAAAGCTTACACAAGAACGAAATTGAAAGATAAACAGTTTCCTTTTATTGAATTATTATTTTTCAGAATTTAATTAATTACATGTGAACAGTTGACGCAGTTAAATACAAATATTGTAAAATAATTTAAACATTTTGTTTTCTTTTGAAATGAGATAATTTTGATTTTTAATATGTTTTTTAACTTAAAGGTTAGGTTTTTAAATAAACAGTTGATGATTTGCACATTTTGGGACTAAGTTTATATAGCAATATCAACCACTAAATTAAGAAACAAAAGTTCATAGACTTTAAACGAACTTACTACCAGGAACTCATGTAGAGGAAGATGTCTTTAAAGCCAAGGGTGTTTTAATATTTAGGCTAGATTTTGTATTTCTTATAAGTTCTTAAAAAAATTATTAGAAAACAGCTGTCAATTATTGTTTTGTTTTTTGATGATAGAACTGCTACAAGAAATTTCACTTTCCTTTGGATAATTGTCCATCTGAAATTTGTAACTATTAACATTTGAAGCCGTAAAATTAAATTCAATATTAAAAACAAAATTTATCGACCTATTAACCCATTGATATAATTTCCTTTCCTTATTTTTGTGTATGTATGTTTTTACATATTGGGTCAATGCTCAGACGATGCCGACCAACATTCTTGTCTTTACGGCTTAAATAAAGTGAGTCCACACCGATCAGCCCAAAGTATTAGTCTGTCCAAGGCATTTTGTAAGAGTTCTTTTAGGATGTTAAGATGCTTTCCTGAAACTGCTATAGCAACGTCGTCCGCATAGGCTATCACTCTGAAACCCTCCGCATCCAGACTAGTTAGGATTTCATTCACCACTAGGTTCCAGAGGAGAGGGGATAGAACACCACCTTGCGGTGTCCTACTAACGAATCGTCTGCTAGAAGAGTTGCCCAGTTTTGAGTTAATTATTCTGCTAGTAAGCATTAAATGAATTAACTCCCGAAGCGAACTCTCTACATTTAGAGATATCAGTGCAGAAGTGATTGCAGATGTGTACACGTTGTTAAAGGCACCTTCGATGTCAAGGAAAGCAACCAAAGTGAACTCTTTATGATGGAGGGAATATTCGATGGTGCGTACTAAAGTGTGTAACGCTGTTTCCACCGATTTACCTTTACAGTAGGCATGTTGAGACGAAGACAGAAGTCGTGTATCGATACGTGCCCTTAAATGGATATCAATCAATCTTTCCAGGGTCTTAAGAAGGAATGATGATAGATGATAGATAGGTCGTAAATCTTTAGGATTGACTTGCGAGCATTTACCTGCTTTAGGTATAAAAACAACTTTAACTTCTCTCCATGCCGAGGGAACATGGACCAGGTAAAGACAGCTGGTAAAAATTGCCTCAAGGATTGGTTCAAACATGTCAGAAGTCTTTTGTAACTCGGCTAGTATTATTCCATCTGGATTTAAATGATCTGCAGGACCAGATCCTAGTGATCAAAACTTGTGGATATATTGTATTTGAACTTGACATATAAAATTGTTGCAAGTTTCGGTAAGAGAACTACCAGGAAAGTGAGTGTCCAATAATAAGTTCATCGATTCATTACATGAATTTGTCCAGGTGCCGTCTGCATTTTTCAAGCAGCTTGGCATCGCTGGACTAGTTGAAAGAAATTTCCGTAACCTAGAGGCTTCAGAAGTTTCTTCTATCGTGCCACATTAGAATCGCCAAGAAGATAGCTTGGATTTCCTTAGTGCTTTCTTGAAGACTCTTAGGGATTCTTTGTAAGATTGCCAGTTAGAGGCTAGTCTTGCGGCTCTGGCCCGGTTGGAAAGTTTCCTGCATTCTTTCCTGAGCGAGTCAAGCTCTGAGGCCCACCATTTTGGTTTTCTCTTTCCTCTTATGTGTATAAGTGGACAAGCCAATTTCTAGCGATCTGTTCATAGCTGAGGTTAGGTCATTGACTTTGTTGTCAAGTTCATTAGCGTTAGAGGAAGGTTCGAGTAAACTCTGTAATGAGTTCCTGTATGAAGCCCAGTCAGTTTTCCGATAGTTTCGAAAAGTCAATGGACTCGGGTTGTTATCCACATTTACATTGAACCGGATATATCCATGATCAGAGAACAAGTGTTCTTTGGATACTTTCCAGTCCAAGATCATATGGTGTATAGTATCTGAGACAAGAGTTATGTCTAAGACTTCTTGTCAAGTTGGTTGGTTCATTTCCAACATTACTTACTAAGAGGTTAGTACCAAGAATATAATCAACTCAACTCTTTCGTTGATATTCGTACTTCCCCATACCGAGTGATGAGTGTTAACATCGCTCCCAATAATTAGGCGGATCCTTTGACTTTTCGCTTTAGCGATGACTTTCTCCAGGGTTTTTCCAGGGAGAGGGCCAAGGTGGTCATGGCCAAGATACGCCTACACTACCCAGAAACTTCCTTTGGTTGTTTCCAGCCTAGCTACGGTGGTATCTTTGTCACTGAAATGATGGATTAAAAATACAATACGAACAACGGATCCCACAATCTATAGCTCTTGGATCAGGACAATGTCTTCCCCGTTGCTTGCCAGACAGAGAAAAAGTGAGGCCGAGGCTTTTATGGAGTGAAAATTAATTTATCATATTTTATTTATATTCATTCATTATCGTATCTCTTTTTCAAATTAAAATTCATTTTAAAAGTATCTAAGTGATGAATACTCGTAAAAATGCAAAACGTTGAAACTGTTGTTTGGTTTTGTACTTAATTAAAGTTCTTAAATATTATGAATATTCCAATTAGTTTATTTTATTTGAATTCATTCTTTTTTTGTGTGTGTGTGTGTTGTTGGTTTGTTTTGTAAATTTATTAACATAATCACATTCATGTGAATTTTTAGTAAAATTTTAAATTCTTCTGCAACAAACACCCCTTAGGGTAACTCATGGGTAAATATCTATATAAAAGGGATCCTTTAGTGGCAGTATGCATACGTCACATGCATATGCACATTTTACATATATCCTATATTTATATATGTAGAAATACATATATCCCAAGAGAGATGCGGTTCCAACTAATAAATTGCTTTATGCTTCATGATTAAATTACACAAAATATAAATACACAAACATACATAATAATATAGAAAACAGAATTTAAATATTTACAAAACTCATCCCGCAGGAAATGGTTGTTTGTTCCTTATACAGCATACATACAAATGTAGTTATGGTGTATATTTGGAGTACAGAGAGCATATTAAAATATAGTGAGAGAATGGGGTGACCAGCTGTAATTTTTATTTCAAAAGACATCTTAAACTTTTGATTTAGTGACTTTTAATATCTAAGACTCAATGCGTGTCACTACAGTAATTCAAATTTTTAATGTAATTATGACAGTTTGGGATTTTATTATAAATTCTATTTCAAGCAGGTTATTAAGGGACTTCTGCTAGAGTAGATTGATGATTCAATAACGTTTAATATCAAAATTTGTTGATTAAGTGACATAATTTATCGGGTAATGAGGTTTATGGCTATCAAGTATCAAGTTGGAAGCGCTAGCATTTCACAACTATGAAACTCAAATATCATTAGGTTAGGTTAGGTTAGGTTGATCAATACAGATCCATTGTGATACCTGTGAGTATTGCTACTCAAGCTTATAAGAAAAACCTATGTGTTCAGTTAGTCAAGCCATTTAGAGGCTATGACTAAGTTCAAAATGTTAGTATCTGGCGTACTAGAGAGTTCTTCTAAGTTCCCGAAGAAATTGTTGCCAAGCAGTTTCTTCCTTTGATGGAAGAGTGCGGGACAGTTCTGAACTGATTCTCATCTTTTTCATATGATAACCTAAAAGATTATGTCCCGTGATTATTGATACATTGCTGTGGCCTTTGACCCAGCAGAGTCTAATGTTGTGCTGTGCGCCAAGAACCTTAAGCTCTTCCCGGCAGCATGAAACAAGCTTTGATTTTACCTCAGTTGCAGTAATCGCTTTTATTGCCGCTTGGCTATCAATGTAAAAGTTGATATCAGCTCGTGGTATTGCTATCATTGATACCTTTTTAGCAGCTGTTGTCACTGCCAGGACCTCCGCTTGGAAGACGCTTCTGTAGTTTGGAAGCCTAAGCGATGCGGTTAACTTCAGAATCCGAATAGAATCCTGCCCCTACACCAGTGTCCATGTTAGAGCCATCAGTATAGATAGCTATTGACGACTTACTGGAGTATGGTATATTATCTATCCATTCCTCTCTACTTGGTATGGCAGCCTGGAATGGTTCGGGTATTTTATAGTCTGTTGTAGTACTATGACCCATAAAACTTTATGAATGACCTGCGCATGTCTTATGGAACTGCTTATCCAGACTTGAGTTTGACTAAGTCTCAAGGCACTTTTGGCCGCAGATTCTTGAACAAGGAGTTCAAGGGGAATTAGATTAAGTATAACTTCCAGTCCCGCAGTTAGAGTGGATATCATTGCTCCCGTAATACAAGTGTACGCAACTCTTTGAATTTTTGGCAAATTTTCAGGTTCGTGCTCTTTTCTAAAGCTTTCCACCATTCCAAATTACCATAGGTTAGTATTGGTCTAATTATTGCCGAATACATCCATCTGATAGTTCTATGGTTTTCTCGAAAATTCTATTGCAGGAGTAAAAGGCAATCGATGCCTTTTTGAATCTATCTTTGGTGTTCAGGCCCCAGCTTAGTTTTTTATCTAAGATCACACCAAGATACTTTGCGTGATTAGAGATTTTAAGAGGGCAGCCTTCAATTGAAGGTATTTTAAAATCGTGTATTTTGCGCTTCTTAATAAATAGCACTAGCTCTGTTTTAGCTAGATTGACTGTCAGCCCACAGTTCCTAGTCCATTTGCTTACCAACGATAGGTCCTATTCGGTTTGTTTACTGATAGTGGGTAGGTTCCAGTCGCTAGTAATAAAAGATCATCTTACTTACTTACTTATCCGGCTCACAATGAATGAAGGGTCTCAGCCTGAGATACTGCTGTCTTCCATCGTGAACGATACCTCGCATGCACTCTCCAGCCACCGAGACTAAGCGCATACGGGACTAAAAATCCGTCGAAGAATTTTTCTTTCGAAAGTGCCCAGTATCAATTCCATTTTTTTACTTATCGTCCAGCACTCGGCGCCGTAGAGTAGGACAGGTAAAATCAAATTCTTGCATAGAAGACATTTTGTCTTTCGAGTGAGGAGTTTTGAACCCAGTTGTTTGGCCAAACCGAAGCAGCAGCGGATCTCTAGGGAATTCTTCTTCGGATAGGTGAACTCCTTAACTACCTTGAAATTGCTGCTACTAACACTGACGTTTTGTCGAAGGCGGTGGACAGATGTTGCTTTGTTTGTTGATAACATGTACTTTGTTTTGTCCTCATTCACTTTAAGACCAACTAGTTTCGCCTGTTCTTTAATTGATGTGAAGGCCTCAAGCACAGCTCTCTTGGATCGATCGATTATGTCTATGTCTGGGTGGATTTGTTAAAGACAGTGCCCTCCGTGCTCACACCTGCCTTACGCACTATCTGCTCCAGGACTGTGTTGAAGAAGTCACATGACAACGCATCTCATCATGCAAGATCATCAGCGTAGGCTATTATCCTTACTCCGCTTGATTTCAATTTAGAGAGTATGCCGTTCATGACAAGGACCCAAAGTAGCGGTGGTGATAGAACTCCACCCTGAGGGGTGCCCCTGGATGTGGTTCTTCGATGTTAGACTAATGGTTCTATAGTCTTTATCCTTCATATGGCTAGGTTTAAGATCAAGATTAGAAAAAATCATCTGCTGCCCCTGGTGATTTTTTGACGTCTGTATTTTCAGACTGCTGTTTAAGTATCTAATATCGCAAAATTGTAAGTTATTGACCTATGTTAATGGTATCTTAGATCGCTGATTAGGTGAATTCTTTTGTCTCAAAATGCCAATTTGGTGGCTGCTATATTACCTTAGACTAGTGATTTGGTGATATCTGCTATTTCGGACTTGAGACTTTTGATATATCATATTGTTAGTTTGGTAACTGTAACTATCTTAAATTAGAAATTTAGTAACATCTTTAATATCAGCCTAGTGCCTACTTTTTAAGACTCTTAGCTTGATGATTTCTGCTATTTTCAAAATCTTCTTTTACCTTAATCTCATTTACTTATTTATGGTAGCGCTACACTCCTGTGTGAACGAGAACCTCACCCAACAAACCTTTCCATCTAGCTCGGTCCCTAGCTAGATGTCTCCAGTTTCGCGTTCCAAGTTGGGTGAAGTCACTTTCCACTTATAAGCGCCACCTGATCCGCGGTCTTTCTCTACTGCGCTGTCCTGTGTGTATGGATTCGAAGACTTTCCGGGCCGGAGCATTGGTTTCCATGCGCTCTACGTGACCCAGCAATCTAAGTCGTTGGACTTTTACCCTTCTGGCTAAGTCTACGTTGCTGTACAACCCGTACAGCTCGTCGTTCCATCTTCTCCTCCATTCCCCTTCGATTCATACATAACCGTAGAACTTTTGTCATAGTCCATGCTTCTGCACCAAATAGCAGAACGGGGATGATTAGGTCTTATATAGCAACACTTCGGTCCCTCGAGAGAGGAATTTACCATTAGACGAAGTCCTTGACTATCTCAATGTTATGTCTCTCGAAGGTGATGTTTTGACCAAGGTGTCGGTGTTT